>NC_056748.1:638792050-638909550 GCF_019279795.1 Protopterus annectens | reverse complement strand
ATGCAGATGATTCAACCATTATTTGCTCTGCTAAATCAACAGCAGAACTTTTGCAAATCAGCCAAACTTCATTTATCACTACCAAAATCTGGATGGCTAATAATCATCTAGCTCTAAACCCAAATAAAACAAAAATTATAGTATTCACTTCCAAGAAAAATCTCTGTCAAGAAGGCAGATTTCACCATTCATTCTCAAACCAACACATCTATATTGTCTCCCACACTAAATTACTAGGGGGTTATCATTGACAAAAACCTGACATTTGACCTCCATATCCATAATAATATAAAAAAAAACAAACTATAAGCCAGGCTCCCTCTACCAATAAAAATGCTACCTCAGCTGCTCTACCAAATGCACTCTTGCCTTAACTTTTCTGTTACCCTCACTACTCTACGGCACTCCTCTCCTAACCAACATCAACTGCACCCTAAAAAACAAGGTTGAGACCTGTTACAACATGGTTGCCAAATTTGCAACCAACGCAAAATACTCTTCCCATCATTGCATTTCCTTAAAATCACTTAACTGGCTCAAACTTCCCCGCCATCTTACCTACCTACAGCTAATCACAGCTCATAGAATTATATACAAACCCTCAGACTGCCCAGCTCTCTCATCCATCCTCACCCACTACCACCCCAATAGACCACTTAGATCTGAAAAGCAACTACTACTAATAGTATACAAACCCAAACTCCCTGCTGGCAACATGGTTTATTCCTTCTCTGTTGCCAAGTTTTGGAACTCTTTAGCTTCAGCTATCAGAATCTTTAGTTCCTTCAAAAAGGGATTGCGATCACACCTCTCCTCCCTCTGACAATGCACTTGCCTCTATTCTCATTCTTCCATAACCTGAAAGCCAGGGGCGGCCCATTCTATTGGACTGCTGGACTGCAGCCCCCTCAACTTTAAAATAAAGAAATAAAAAGAAATAAATAGAAAAAAAATGTTTTAAAAATCGCGTACTTCACGCATGCGCACTAGTCCGGACCAGAGGCGGCTCGTCCTATCGGACTGCAGCCCTCCCACCTAGACAAAAACAAAAAAATATCTGTTAAACTTAAACACAAAATTCACAAGCCCCGATCCTGACTGCCTTACCAGCAGTCCGGATAAGGACAAACAGGTACCCAGCAATCATTGCTGTGAGATACCAAGATTCTGTGCGGTGACGACCGCACCACACAGAGGAGCTCCGGACTGCTTCAGCCGCAGTCAGAGCCAATGAGAGGACTGAGCTGCTCTCGCAGGACTTGCAAGACAGTGCGCGGGCTTCAGTCAGGAGCAAAGGTGTGTGTGCTGAGGGAGCTGATCACTTACTTGGGCTGGTGAGTACCGGGTTGCTGATCTTCTAGGCTGAAGGAGCTGATCGCAAAGGGTGTGTGTGGACTGCTTTACATCTTCTGGGCTGAAGGAGCTGATCGCAAAGGGTATGTGTGGATTGTTTTGTGTGTGCTGAAGGAGCTGATCGCTTACTTGGGCTGGTGAGTACCGGGTCGCTTTGCTGATGTTCTCATTTGGGCTGATGAGTACAGGGTCATGTTTGGGCTGAAGGGGCTGGTGAGTACCGGGTTGCTGATCGTTTTGCTGGTGTTCTCATTTGGGCTGAAGGAGCTGATCACTGGTGTTCTCGTGGTCGCTGATCTAGTTGTTCACTTTGGCTGGTAGGAGTGTGTGAAGGAGCGTTTGGGCTGGTAGGAGGTGGTCGCTGATTGTGTGTGTGTGAAGGAGCATTTGGGCTGGTAGGAGGTGGTCACTGATTGTGTGTGTGTGAAGGAGCATTTGGGCTGGTAGGAGGTGATGTGTGTGAAGGAGCATTTGGGCTGGTAGGAGGTGGTGTGTGTGAAGGAGCGTTTGGGCTAGTAGGAGGTGGTGTGTGTGAAGGAGCATTTACCAGCCCACTGAAAGAAAGTAGATCCCCTAAAAATGCATACATAATGAACATTTTGTATCTGATAGCACATTGGGCTTGTAAAGCAGTTGGCATTTGGATTTTAAAATTATAATAGCCTTAGCTAGATGTGTGATAATACATGTTCACTGCTAGCCCCAGAGATATTTGTTTCTCCCAGAAAAGCAGTATGCTTATGTCAGGGATTTGTATTCAGAAATGTGGTTACTATAGCTACATTTTGGTATCATGTCACTAGTGACTTTAATAAGATAGGGTCCCTAGATATTTTGCATGATGAAAATGACATATTTATACTTGTGCATCTATAAGATGTTCTAAGCTTCACATATGCTGACATAAGGAGGTGGTGTGTGTGTGTGTGTGTGATGCCCCAGTTACTATATACTGGGGGCTAGAGAGAACAAATGGTGGTGGGTAGAGATACCCAGGCTTGAACCCTGTACCTTGTATGGAGGTGTTAAGGACCTGAATTCCCTATTCACCACCATTTATAAAAAAATTGCAGATTTTTGCCTCATATTTGATCTAATCTGTTCCTCATAATATCTGTGGTTTCTAAATGTTGCAATGCTTGATATTTGATGGTGCAATGGTAGCATTGTTGCCTCACAGCTGCAGGTTCTCAGGTATGATTCTTTGCTGGGGTGCCTTCTGTGTGGGGTCTGCATCTTCTCCCTGTGTTTGTGTGGGTTTGCTTTTATGTCCTCCTATGTTACTTACAAAGACATGTCTGCATTATTTCTTCCTGGGCCTCTGCTGAAAATTGTTTTTTTGTTCCAAGTCAGATTGTCCTGATTAACAAATGTTAAATAAAATTGACAGGCATTTGAATTTCAGACTTCAGGTTTCTGAATGTTTAATTCCTTACATATTTGATGGTGCAGTGGTAGCATTGTTGCCTCACAGCTATAGGTTTTCCGGTTTGATTCTTGGCTGGGGTGCCTTCTGTGTAGAGTCTGCATCTCATCCCTGTGTTTGTGTGGATTTGCTCTGGTGTCCTGCCATTTTACAAACACATGTGTCTGCAGTATTTCTCCCTGGGCCTCTGCTGAAAATTGTTTTTGTTCCGTCAGAAGTAAAATTCACAGGCATTTGAATTTCAGACTTCATATTCTTCAGAAAATACACAGTAACACAACCTTTTATTCTAGCAATTTTGTAAGTTTATAAGATGAATATTTGAAATTTGTCCTTATTTTTGGGACTGTATTACCCCATTGTTGGCTTTGTCCAGTTTTTTTGTGCTGAGGTTGACAACTATAGCAAGAACTGAATTCACTGAATATGTCTGAGGGCTGTATTCCCTCATTACTGGGTTTGTCCAGGTGTTTTGTGCTAAGAGGTTGACAGCTATGGTGAGAACTGAATTCATTAAATGATAGCCATTTAAGTTTCAGTCTTCCTCTCTTTCACAAAGCAGCTGATTTGGCATAGTGGTATGTTGCTCTGACTGTTTTGCACAGGGGCCTTGGCAGTAAAATGTATGGTGGTAACACAGCATTTTATTCTAGCAACTTTCCAATATTATACAAGCAATGTGTCCCTGTTTTTTGGCCTTTTGACCCCCCCCAATAAATTTGTCTTTTTCCAGATTTCTTGTGCTGCGAAGTTGAGATGCAGTTGAGTATTGAGTAGATTTTACAAGGAGCTGAGAGCTGCAGGGGAAGGGAAGTTTAGTGCTGCTTATGCTAAGTCAGCTTGCATTGTTAATAGCACAACAGGTTGTGTACTTACTTTTGATGCAGAAGGTTGTTGGTTCTACTCCCACAAGGGGTGAATGCTGCCATACTGAAAAAGTTAAGATGCTAACTATGAGCCTGTTATCAGTCTACCATCCATTTCCTATTGCAATATGACTAGCTTATTTTTAATGTAATATAAGCAATTTATTCCTCGGTCATCAGACACTTTAATTTTTCGATGAAACTATGAAATATAAAGGTGTTTGCTAGCAGCAACCTCTTCATTAGTTACAGATTTATTTAATGTGGAATTATTTAGATGACTTTTTTACTTCAGAGATTGTGCATATTTACTGATAATGGTGGACTGTAGAATTGTGCATATTTACTGATAATGGTGGATTGTATAAGTTTGAGTAGACTTTGATGAAGGAAATGTTCTGAGTTGGGCAGTTTTGTCATTATTGGTGCATGCATTTTGTTTCACTGTTTACTGGAAAAATATTCAAAACAATAGGAAGGTGTATCAAAAAGCACATGTATGTTTCATATGCAAGGGCCTATGATTTGAAAACAGCCCAGAATTAATCTTTATCTGCCACTGGTAAAATGTATTTTCCTTGAATGTGGGTTTCAATGCTGTTTCAATGAATGTAAGTTTCAAGGGCAGAGAAGTTTTAATGCTAAGTTTGTTTAGCAGATGTCTTAGTGTTTGTGCTGTAAAATGCAAAATAAAACTTTCAAATGAAGTCCAAATCATCATAGAAGTAAATCAGTATGCACATTAGTGTTTATGGTAAATGGAGTGAAATAGCCAAGTAATGGATCATTTGAATGGCTGCAGGGGGGGGCTCCATTCGACCATGATTTTGTGAGAGGGAAGGGTGGCAAACAGCCCCAGCTGAACTACACCTCCCAACTGTCCAGATTTTCAAAGAATGAATAGATTTTTGCTTCTTATTTTTGGTTTGTTCCTTATAAAATTAGTGGTTTTCTGGCAAATCATTTAGGAATTAAGTCACTAAATAATGACACACTGAGTTTCAGACTTCATAACCTTCAGAAAAATGCATGCTAAAATAAGACCTGTTGTTTTATCAACTGTCTCAGTTTATACAAGAGCAATTTTTAGTACTATTTATATGTTCCCCCAATATATTTGGCCTTGTCCAGATTTATTGCATTAACAGGTTGAGAGGTACATGCAAATAAATTGCTTTATAGAATTAGGCATAGACAAACCTCTCAACTGTCCCTGATTTTGGCTCAAAATGTTGCTCTTTCCCTAATAATCCCACTGCAAAACAGCAATTTTGGAAGAAAACATGGAGGGTTTACAATTAAGAAATAACTGTAATAATCAGAGTTACAGATTACTTTTATTTCAAAAATGCATGTAGATTATTTTATTTTGTCAGCTGCTCAAGTTAGCAGTACTCATATTAAAGTGTCCCTTCTTTGACAGGTTCCCAGCTGTATTGTGTGGTTATTTTATATTTTTACATCACATTTTTGGTCCATTTTTCATAAAATTGAGTTTTTTTGGCAAATTAGTGACAAATCATTAAAGACTGAAGTTAGAAAATAATGATAGACATTTGAGTTTCAGATTTCATACCATTCAGAAAATTCATACTAATGCAAGACCTATTCTATTATCTTTCTAAGTTTATAAGAGCAATATTTAAAAAATTGTCCTTATTTTTGGGCCTTTGTCCCACTTCTTTGTACGGCTTTGTCCAGATTTCTTGCTCTGAGGCTGAGAGGTATGACAAATGTGTCAGGGCTATCACAGTCAGCCAGAGACATTTCAAATTGTGACATACTTGTTGCACCCCACTCCCCCATGTAGTGACTCTGGATGTGTCAAAGCAAGACAAGGAGTAGTTATGCAGTGTAAATGTGCGAGTATCCCCCCCATCCAAGGTAGACAGAAGTACTAGAGTGGCTTTTCATCTGTCCTTGATTTTTGCAGAATGGTCTGGTTTCTGTCATATTTTTTGTACTGTTGATTTATGCTTATTACTCAAAGTGCCTGTTGCTCTGTGTTTAAGTAGCAATACTTTAATGACCATCAGGTAAGCTTGGCTGAGATTGTAAGATGCAAGTAAGCTTTAATAAGCATACTGTTAAAGAAGTGCCAACATTGAAAGCCTTTCTGTTGTTGCCATGTAGAGAATACTTAACTAGATAATGTATAAGCCTTGGGTATTGAAATGCATATGACAGAATTTGTAATAAAGGACAGGGTTACATTATTTTAAGAAGCTAATTACACTTGGAGACTTCCAGTCATCTCTGCAGGCTTTACCCGTAAACTAAACAGAATGCCAATCGTGTGGTCCATAACCTGTACAGTAATCCTTTTAAGCAATGTATCTTGAGTTTATTTCTTGTTTGCTTTTCATTTTTTACTTTGATCATGTTTTCCCCATGAAACAAGTAGATAGTTGTCAGGCAGCAGGTCTTTTTTTGGATAAGGAACATTTTTACAAGTGGGGGCATCAGAGATTTCTACTTTCAGCATGTTACTTGGTACTTTAATAAAGCTGAATATAAATTATAATTAGAACTGCAGTGCAAGAAGTGGTTTGAGTAGAGTGCTGCTTGTTTTTCTTATACTTGATTTTGACTGGCATTCCAGTAATGTATTTAAAGAGTAATTTATTTTTTCATGCCTCACAACCTTTTTGTTTCCATCTAGATATTAAGTAAACTGTCATATAGCCAATGCATTAAAATATTTTTTTTTCTTCTACACTTCATTTTGTCTTGATTGGACATGCATAATGATGGTTTGGCACACAGGATAGCGTATTTAATTAAAGTTACAGTTTTTGTGGTTTTGAGAATAGCTCCTCCCCTTTCGAGTTGGCCACACCTCTTCCCATTGACCCCTCCCATTCAGTTGTCCCCTGCAGCCCCCCTTTGATTTGAAGTCACCAGCCGCCACTGCTGAAAGCATACACTCTAAATTTATTCACACACTATTCTACACCCCTCCCCTCTGCAAATTCATTCATACTCACTACCAAAACAAACCTTGCTAAACTTTTACTCTACTATTCATCTTTTCTACATTACCTGTCACTGTCCCCCTTCCCATCCTTTTACTAACCACTTCTCTGAAATACCTTATATATACAACTTAATTATGTTAAGAACTCAATTACTCTTCTTAGTTTACTTATACTAGTTTTATTCATATGTACATATATGGTATATTAAATGTATATATGCTGGAAGCTGTTTTATATTATTTTGCTGTTTGTATGTTTTTGTACTTTTATACTGTGGAGATTTTCTCCCTGGGCCTCCAATGAAAATGGGTTTTTTTGGCCCAGTGGACTTTCTCGGTAAACAAATACCAGTAAATAACAATAAATAAATACATACTTAGCAAAATCATAGGACCCAAGAAAGCATATGATTTATTTTTAAAGCCAAACCGGAAACAAACCCATCATTTCCTGTCCCTCTGCAATAAGGCACAAGGACATTTGATTATCTGCCCTTGAGACCAAATCAGATGATGCCCTGATGGCCTAATCATGGAATGCAACCATATGTGTAACAAGGCTAACTAAGTTAGGAATTAATTTACCACTGCAGAATGGTACTTGCACAAAAAAATGTTTAACATTCCTATTTTCACCAGAAAGGAGAAACTATAAAGAGTGCACTGATAACAGAGTGCAAAAAAATAAAAGATAAAAACTCTTCTGCTTTGAACTTTGCATATACTCCTCATGGCATTAGGCCATTATTTGTAAAATTTCCTGCTCTGCACATCTGTATATAAAAGTTGGTGGAAATACAACACACAAGCTTGAAGATATAGGCTGCTAATAACCTTCATTATAAACTTTACCACTTGATTACCTCAATTATAATTTGCATACTGATTGGATGAGTAAATCTTTTAATCAGATCAAAGCTCCCAGGTCATCCTTGAAGTAAAACAGATAATTCAAAGGCAAAAGCCTTACCTTTTAAAAAGAAAAAAATAATACATTCAGTGAAAAGAGTGTTAAACATCACCTGTCAAGAACATTTATTTGACTATAAAACAAATACCTTATTCTTGTAAAATATGCCCAGTGGACCTTAAACTTCAGGATTGACATCGATAAGTTGTTCTTCTTGACAACAGCAGACTGTCATTCTGGGTCCTTAAATGCACAGATGAAAATTAAATAAATGTCATTCTTATTTTGTATTGATGTAACTAACCCCTGCTGAGACCCAGCTTATATCTGTATTGACTGATAAATTGGTTAAGAAGGCCTGACAGAGTACGTGTCAAGCTGTCAATACATGTGTGCTTGGAATCAACAAAGACAATGTGTTTTTGTTCATTTTTAAATGTTGTGATGTCAGATGGGTGTATTCTAAATGCTTGGAAAACAGTATATAGGTACAGACTGCAAAGAAACGCAGAAACTAAATTAATATCAAAATCACAAAACATTTGATTATTAAACTAGCATGACTATTTTTTACAGATACTCATATTAAATTATATCCACAGGGATAAAAGGGGATCAGATTACTCTATGACCTTCCTTACTTGAATTATGTATGTACGACATTATAACTGCATGCATATATATATGTGTGTGTGTGTGTGTGTGTGTGTGTGTGTGTGAGGAAATGCAATTTTATTGGATGCAGGAAGAGCTCAAAAAAACTACAGAGGAGACGTATACAGAACTACATCCAAAGTTTGGCATAAAATAATATATTAACCCCATATGTGCATACCTGAAAACAGAATCAGGACTCTAAATACATACTATATGTTGGAAATTAAGTTAAATTACATAGAAGAAAAATATCTCTTAATATGCTTTTAATCTACTAGAAGAATGCAGCTGCTGGCTGCTGACTCATGCTTAAATGTTATAGAAACTCCCTTCTTCACGGATGAGAAACATATTTAGTTGGGGTAACCATAGAAGTGCACCTGCTGTATTTACAACCACCCGTGTGTATGTTGTAAATGCTTCCTTTAGGCAGACATTAAGACAGTAGGGGTTTGCAGTACTCTTGATGTTTCAGATGCTGCTATTGCACTCACTGTCTAAAATGCTAACTTTTTATGTGCCTTACTGATCTCAGTCTGTGACAGTTGCAAGCAATCACAACAGTAGCAAGAATTATTTTATTCAGAATGGATTACTTCAAATGCAATAATGAGTTTGATTTGAATTTCTGTCACAATGATAAAAATGTCATGACTGATTGTTCACTAATTATTTTTTTTTGACATGACCAGTCAGATTTAGTATAATGTATGCCTATTTTTACATTTCTATATTCTTCACATTTTTTTTCAAAAGCAGTTAGAGCACCTGATGAATTACAGATACCACGTACTCAGAACAGGTTAGTTTTAGTCAAATATTTTTGGGCACTTATCTGACAGTCTGAGCTTTAAACTACATCTGAAAAGGATGTTAAGGAATGTGCACTTTTTTATATAATTAATTAAAATTCTTATATTTTACAAAGCCTATAGGATGGAAAAAAAAGAATAAAAAGCAAAGAGTCTCATCTGACATCATACCTCTAAACCTCTTAGCACAATAAATCCAGAGAAAGCCTAAACTAATGGAGGGGCAAAAGCCCAAAAATAGGGACAGATTTTAAACATTTTTATATACTTACAAAATTGTTAAAGTAGCATGATTTGTGTTAGCATGTATTTTCTAAAGAATGTGAAGTCTGAAACTCAAATGTATGTCACTGTTTAATGACTTCAGTCCTCAGTGATTTGCCAGAAAACCACAGATTTTATGAGGAACAGACCAAAAATATGATGCATAAATCTGAACATTCTATGAAAATCTGGTTAGTTGAAAAGTATGGCTGGCATGTTCAGTGGGGAAAAGGGTTGTTCAGCTTAATTTTCCTTGTCTTTATTAAAATATCATTCGGTGGGTATGATTAAGTTATACAATTGCTGCTGTCATCTATCTTTAATAATAACTGTGCTGCTGATAAGATAAGAAGGCAATGAAACACTTTTAGAAAGGACTATAAATAGCAGCTCCCCAGCAGCAGACTTTATTTACTCATGGTGGACTCTGTTTTCAGTAATGCCTACACGTCTTTTCAAATTATATCACAAACCTGTATGAAAACTATATTAGAGGCAATTGTACATAAACTTTGAAAAATTTATTTTTTTTATCCCCCATGCCCTTTGTATCTCTCTGTTAAGAGAGTAAAGCTGTTCTCCATAAATGTAGGTGCATATCTAGACAGTTTATAAAAAACTATGAGTTCTATGGAAACTCATGTATGCTATGGTTGCAAGAGTGTGAATTTATACCTTTTACTGGGCAAATTGTACTTATGGTCAACAGCTGCACCCCTCTGCCCTGCAGTTCCTCATTTATTTGACACCAAAACCCAAGTTCTTATATATAGTTATCTATACATGTATTTATACACATCTACGGGTAATATTCATAGTCTCCCTTAAGGAATTTCTTAAGGCAAGTTGTATGTCTCAGATTTAATGTAATTCATAAATGTGCACAAATTGTATGTCAGTGGACAAAACGAGAATAAAATTAGCCATGAATATGAGTTATGCAACTGAGCAGCTCCCTACTATTCTGTATTCTGCAAAAGGAAGTAGTATACAAAGTTTCAAGAAAACCATATAGAGGTAAACAGTCCCCCACCACATATGTTTACATACACACACACTCACACACATATATATATATATATATATATAATCGTCTCATTTAATTGAAAATGAATTGCCTGAGTACAATTCTCTGAAAGCTCATTTAACTGAAAATTAATTTGACTGAAACTCATTTCATCTAAAAAGATATATGCCCTGTTTCCCACTGTAGTGCAATCCCGGAGTTAATATATATAGTAAGGGGGGGGGGTATGGGGGGGTGTTGCCCCCCACCTATTTTAAATGTTGTAAACAACAGACATGGATACTTACAAGTTGAATGAATGACTCTTTCCAGAAGATAATATATACCCAAACTATGTGGGTGGCTGTGCCCCCCACACCCTCCCTTACTATATATACTGTCTCACTCAAGCTCACTTACACACCCTAAATAAATGACTTAATACAACAGCTATCATATAGGAGAGATGGAGTACAGCAAAACAGTTATTGTTTGTGGCTATTCTTTACTCAGCTTCCAGTGAAAGATAGTAGAGACCACGCACACACACACACACACACACACACACACACACACACACACACACACACACACACACACACACACACACACACACACACACACTCACTCACTCATAAATAAAGGTACACAGATGCATACATGCACATCTTCAGATATACAGATATTCAGTGCCAGCACACACTGCATCCAACAATCTCCCTGTTAATATCAGCATCACATAATGGTCATCCATCACACACACGCATACATATACAAACATTCATGATAAGCATTCATCCACATTCAATCACAGTACCTACACACACAATGCCCTTGTGCCCATATGCTCATAAACATAAATATATACTCACTTCCACACTCTCACAAACATAAATATACACACACACTCACACACACACACACACACACACACACACACACACACACACACACACACACACACACACTCACTCATAAATAAAGGCACACAGATGCATACATGTGTACCGTCAGATTTATAGATATTCAGTGCCAGCACACACTGCATCCAATAATCTCCCTGCCAATATGAACATCACATAATGGTCATCCATCAAACACACGCATACATATACTAACATTCATGATAAGCATTCATCCACATTCAATCACAGTACCTAAACACACAATGTCCTTGTGCCCGTATGCTCATAAACATGAATATATACTCACTTACACACACACACACACACACACACACACACACACACACACACAGATGCACATATACCACTATAGTCTCTTGTCAAATGTTTGAACTGTCACTTGTTCAAACACTGCAGGACTGGAAAAAACATTCAAAGATGCACTTTTTTCATATTGCTGGTTTTTGCATGTTTAAAATTGCTGTACAGCAGGGACTAGAAATCTATGCTTTCTCCTCTGTATTTTAATCTTGGAGTTATGGAGTTTTGATCTTTAAGTCTTGTTTTTCTATGTTTAATGGAACTGTGGGTAGTTTTCTGGACATCAATGACTATTTTCATGTTTTGGTGGTGATATTGGTTGTGTCCCTCTGGGGTGGTTCATTGGTGATGGTGGGGCAGGAAGTGGAAGTTTTTCGGGTAGGCTGATTCTCAGCTGGACAGTGGGTGTTGGGTAGAAAGTTTCACAGGCTTAGAGGTACCCACAAATAATGGCTGCTCAAGTGCATTTGCGGCAGAGCATTAATATGTGTTTGCTATTTCAGTCATCTGTTTTTTGTAAAAAAAAAAATAATAATAATAATAATAATAACTAGAAATAAATAGAAATAATGCAAGAGATGAAGAAGGGATAGCTCAATGAAAGGAGGGAGGCAGCAAAGAGGCTGAAGTGTGATCTTAGGGTGGCACATGACCCCTGGGTACTGCATTTTTTTCAGAAGTGGGATACACTAGCCTCATCGGGTGGAGCAAATGAGTATTAAAAGGAACGCATAGAAACAGCTTACTGTCAACTACGGAAGTCATGACAAGGATTAAAACAGGCTGGTTTACTTATAAAAACAAATAATCATTTGAGAAGCTACTATCATGGTTATCTATTTACTAGGGATATTAGTTAGAAATTCCCGTCGGCTGAATGGACATCAGAGTCTTTCATGTGGGACTCAAAGAAAGTGAACTTTCAAGACTAGAGAATATGTTTCCTCATTGGGAGGTATATTTGAAAGGTAAGAAGGCCATAATAATGACATTCACTGAGATTCAGATTACAATTCCTTCAGGATATGTATACCAACAGAAAACCTGTAACTGGGAGGTTTGGGGTTTGACTCATTGCAGTGATTTGTTTGTGGTACTGTGGTTGAGTGATGGGATGCCCAGGTTGCTAGCTGTGTGGAATTAATTTCCATGGGGGTTGGGATGATGTCATCCTGGTGCTTGACTTCAGCCCTGTAATGTCTGGAGTGTAAAAATCCATTTAGGTATTCCCAGAGGATTATCATACTGGGTGCAGCAAGATGAAGTGGTAAGTAAATAGGAGCGGGAAAAGAGGGATCTGCATGTTTTTGTATCTTGTGAGAGCGAATGGTTGAGTGAAGATGGTGGATTTCCATGGCAGTGACTGCCGGTTCTATTTGCATGTTTCCCATCTGAAACTTGTTATAAGTCTGGTAATGTTATGCGGGGGGTATCCTGGCGAAATCCTTCTTGTTAACACAGATGCAGTTGCAGACTCCATAATCTGCTGTATTTGCAAGAAGAATGGAATGGAATGGTTTAAATTTTCTTTACCTTGGTTATTGCATCCACTGTAGTCTTAGAATGTGGGAGATGTGTAAAATGCTGGTCAGAAGCAGTGCTCCAGCATTTCAACATAGCTTGAGTGATCATATGCTCTAGGATTATGTTCATAGCTCTCAACCTTCCATTTCCAAAATGAGGAACACTGCCTCTCATAATGTGGAACGAATGGGTAAAAGATGGCTCACTAACAAATTTAACTAAGAAGCTCACAGGATGATTAAAATGTGATATTTAACTTTTAGAATAGGCCTTTTAATGGAATAATATGATTCAGTTCTATTTAGCATTGATTCAGTTAAATTGCTAACACAGAATGTGTGCATACCTCTCAACCTGAAAACATCAAAAATCTGGGCAAAGGCTCATGAAAAATAGGTACAAATCTGCATGCTGATTAACATAAAATTTGCATACATAATTATATACCCCACTCACCCCAATGGAATTGTAGGATACCACCTTTTAAATGCAAACTGAAGAACAGACAAAATAGGATCATGAAACACAAAATAAACAGAACAATAATGTTTTATTTATATGAATATTTGAACTTATATCAAACTTTGAACTTGTGCAAAACTAAAATACAAATTTCTTTTATAACAAAATTAACTGTACTTCAGCCTTCAACATTAATATAAATAACAAAACACAACCAGAACAAACCTGTTTTATTTATATTAACATCTGAACTTGTATAAAACTAAAATACAAAATTTCTTATATAAAAATAAAATTAACTACTACTGCAGTGTCTTATTCATTATGCTATGCTATTAATCATCACCCAGCACCCCATGATTGTCTGTGAGATATGTCAGATACAAAATTATGCATTGCATCAAAAGTCACTAATGGGTAAACTGAAATTACAATCTGCAGAAGGCACAGATATAGCTCAATAGAATTCATTATTTAGTTATAGGACTGCAGATATTATGGCCATACTTCTCAATCTCTTAGAGGTTAGAGCAAGAAATCAGGACAAAGCCACAAATAACGGGGGACCAAACAAAGGCACAGAAATAGTTAGTGACATTTTTTAAATATTGCTCTTCCAAACTTAGACTGTTGGCAGAATAATAGATTCTTGCATAGCATGAATTTTCTGAAGGATGAAGTCTGAAAATCAAATGTAATGTCTGCTGCCTGCCATTATTTTCTGAGTTCAGTCCTCAAAGATCTGTCACTGCCAGTGGTTTCTTAGAAAACTACAATTTTATGAGAAATGGACACATAGCAAAAAGCCAAAAGCTTAATTCCCTTCAGTAGTTTCAAGTATGCACAAGCACCAAAATGAAACATTTTCCCAGACCCCAACAAATCCCTTCAGCAGTATGTCTCGATGTACAAGCACCAAAATGAAACATTTCCCCCAGAGATCCAACCCCACAGTAGTTTCAGGTATGCACAACAAGCACCAAAATGAAACATTTTCCCCACCCCAGTGATCCATTCCCTTCAGTAACTTCAAGTATGCACATTGCACAACCACCAAAGTGAAACATTTCCCCCACTGCACTGATCCCTTCAGCAAGACAAGGGTTGGCATTTATACTCTGAGTCTGGATTTGGACTTTGGCTCTTTGCGTTTTCATTGTCCATGAACTGAACTGAAGACTAAAAGACCAATGCTACGTGGTTAAGAAAACTCTACCCCCGCCCCAGTATTGATATACAATTTTTATTTTGGTCAGAAATGCTGTTTCCCTTACAGGTATAAGTTAAAAATGTCCCATGAAAATGGTGTTCTATATTTTACCCAACATTGTTATATAACTTGTGCATGTGAATTTGCATGCCTGTTTTATGCCAAAGTTAGGAGGAGAATGTCAACACTGTTGCAGTATTGCAACCAACTTTCAGGATGACAACTAAAGTGGAGGCTAAGGAGAATAAAATATTACTACTACACAGTACAACAACATAGACACCTGACCTAGCTAGACCTAGACTAGAAGCATTGTCATCATAGCTCTCAACCTCTCAGCACAAAAAATCTGGACAAAGAAAAATAATGGGGTACAAAGCCCAGAAATAGGGACATATTGTAAATTTTTCTCTTATAAAAGTAGAAAGATGATAATATAAAAGATTTTGTTTTACCATGCATTTTCTGAAGGATATGAAGTCTGAAACTCAAATGCTTATTATACTGGTCCACTCTATGTCTGGAAAATCAGGAGAGCGAGCTTTATTTTTCTCGCATATTTTTGTGTCTTTTGTTTCAGCAACAAACATTAACTTCTGAAACAGTCTCTCATTACCCATACTTCTTTTCCTTAAAACTGCTAGACTAGTACCTTCTGGAGATATTTAGAAGGTGACAAGCAGTGATGCATACATGAATATAGACAAATCTTACTATTTTATATGTAAGGCAATGAGTTAAATGGGGAAACTAACTAAAATTAGGAATAGTAACCAAAGATTTGCCACTGAACTTACTACATCTATGATTTGAGATAACCTTGTCAGGGTCTTTACCACTTCATAACACGTTTCATATACTTAATCCGCTGTGCTCTTAATCCTTTGTTTCTTTGTTTTTTTTTTTTGTTTTTTTTTGCAGGAACCCTCTTTCTCTGTGCTAAACAAGTATGTTTTAATAATTTCATCTCGCGGCACTGTAGCACATCATTCAAAGATAAAATCAGTTCTCTAACATAATTTAGTAATTATTGTCACTGGAATATCAAATCTAGCCACAGATGACAAGAAATATTGCATAAATCAGAAAAAGAACATCACAGAGACCCAGAGAATATTTGGTTAACATTTCTGCAAAAGAAAGGTAGACGGCAAAGACTTAGTGGCCCAGCCAAATTCTTTTTTTTTTTACTCAAATAGTTTTTATTTTCAATTAAATATAACATTTTCATAATATTTTTAAGTATCATTTTAAACAATATATACAATATTTACATTAGCCTGACTTTCAACTATATTCAATGTATATTAGTAAATATAGAATTGACAGATCAGTTATCAAAGTTACAATATTAATTATTGCAGAGTGTCTAACAAAGATATAACTTTCTTCCATGGATTATTTACCAATGGCCTGGGATAGATTTGTAGTTCTTTGATTTTTATTTCCATCGATGCAGTTGACTTCAGTAAAGTGTAGAATTCTTCTGAGGTCAGTGATGTATTTGAATTCCACCTTCTGGTTATGCATTTCCTAGATATTGCAAGTATTGTCCATAACAAATACATACTTGCCTTATTCAGGTAGGGACCTTCATTTACATTTAATATAATCAATGCTTTAGTTAAGGTAAAAGATTCATTAAATAAAGCTTGTAAAAAGTGATTAATTCCATTCCAATATTATTTAATTTTACTACATTCATAAAAAATATGATTCCAGTCTGCTTTATTTGACTGTTCACATCTCCAGCAAAAAACATTTGCAGTAAAACTGATCTTCTTAATTCTATCTGGTGTTAAAAATGCTCTGTGTAAGTATTTCCAATTAAATATTTTCCAGTACCGCGGTGGTGCAGCGGTAGCTTGTTACCTCACAGCAAGAGGTTCTCCCGTTCGATTCTCGGCTGGAGTGCGGGAAGTGCCTTCTGTGTGGAGTCTGCATGTCCTCCCCATGGTTGGGTGGGCATTCAAAAGACATGCATAAATGGGTGTACCTTCATTGAAGGATGAACATCAAGCTGGCACCTCGGCATTCATCAAAATCTATTGCCAATCATTAGCGGACCGGAGTTCCGCTGTGGCGACCCCTAACCGGGAAAAGCCGAAAGACAACAACAACTGTGTGTTAGAGGTGTGATTAACTGATAGTAAGATGTTAGATTTAATTTCTTCTAACTGGGGTCTACTTTACGTGCACGAAAGCTGAAAAACCCTAATTCAAATAGTGCGACACATAAAGAGCAAACCGAGAATACATTGAATGAACAAAACCACAAAAGTGGAAATATCGAATTTGCATAGTTGGCCCGTCTGTGGTATAGCTCTGTAAGGTAAGTGTGTGATAGTTACGGACCTTAGGGTTAGGGAGGGGTTCAGGTAAGTGCATAGGTAGGTAGTGTATGTAAGGTTTTGTGTAGGTAATGTATGTGAGGTTTAGTGAAGGGTTTTGTTAAGTGTATGTATGTGGAATATTTAGTTTGTTTGGGTATAGCTCCATAGCGGAAGTATGCGGCAGTTATGGGCCTTAGGGTTAGGGAGGGGTTAAGGATAGTGCATAGATAGTTGTGTATGTGGGGTGAGTGTAGGGTTAGCAGTATGGTTTTGCTGCTTTAATTTAGGGTTAGAAGTAGGGATTTGGTTAGTGTATGCATGTTTTTTTTATTGTGTTTGGGTATGTAGTGTGTTGCGGGTGGTGGGTTGGCCGACTATGACTGTTCAAGGTTTTCAATTTTGCCCTTTAGTACATTTGACGTATTCGCAGTTTGCTCTTTATGTGTCGTGCTATTTGGATTCAGGTTTTTTGTGTTTTGAGTGTCTAACGTAGACCCGTTAACTGTAATGACTGGCCTTTTATTAAGAACTGCCAGTATGATGGTTTGGGAATTGTTTTATATGTTATTAACTCTTTGTATAGATTTGAAATGGAATTCTATTTATATATATATATATATATATATATATATATATATATATATATATAGACAACTTATTAGATTTGGTATATCTTTAAATGAGGAATTATTAATTAAGCTGCATAAATCTTGAGTGTACATTAGAATATTTTGAAAGGTTAGCCAGCGCTGTGTCGGAATATTGTAAGTAGTTTTTATCATATGGTTATCTAAAACATTACATTTTTTTACAGATTGAAACCAGCATAAGAATCCATTTTGTTCCCAGGAGGTTATTGTTTCCCTATATATTTTGTGAGGAAAATTCTTTGTGATGGTAAACGGGGCGAAAAGGTTGTTTCCAGGGTCTAGTGTGATCTGTTAGAGCTATTGTATTCTTTTTGGGATACCATAAAAATGTTATTGAACATGAGTTTATTTCTTTAAGAATGCATCTTTCAGGAACCAACTGTATTGCTAATGCTAAAAAGTATTTGTGGCAGTAAGACCGTTTTTATTAATTGTAATCTGTCTTCAAACATTAATATTATTTTATTCCACTTTTCCATATATATTTTTATTGTTTCAAACATGTTTTTATAATGTATTAATGCTGTTTCATTTAAATTTTTGCATAACACTATTCCTAAATAATTTAGCGTAAGTTCTTGTTTTCCTATGATGGGTTTATCTATAACTTGTAATTCTTTTTATTTATTTAAAAATAGAAATTTTGATTTTGATCTATTAAAGTGAAGACCTGAGATCTTATAAAATTTCTCCATTACTTCTTCTAGCTCTTATAATGACTCTCTGGAGTTTGATAGAGTTAATAAAATATCATCAACAAAAAGCATTGTTTTAGTGATGTACTGGTCATAGACTTCTATTCCTTTTATTCTTGGATTATTACGTATTATTTCTGCAAGTATTTCTATAGCCAAAGCAAATAGAATATGTGATGTTGGCATCCTTGTTTAGTACCTTTCATTATATGGATAGATTCTGAGGGGAAAGGACCTAATTTAATGTAGGCTAAGTTGTTAATATATATGTTTTTTCATAGTAAAATGAAGGAAAGAGGTTCTCCGGTTAGATCCTCGGCTGCGGTGCCTTCTGTGTGGAGCTGGCATGTCCTCCCTGTGGTCGTGTGGGTTTTCTCTGGGTGCTCCGGTTTCCTCCCACATCCCAAAGACATGCAGTAGGTGAATTGGACACTCTAAATTGGCCCTAGGTGTGAGTGTGTGCATGTGTATGCCTTCTGTGGAAGGTTGTGCGCCGGGCTGGCAACTCAACACCGTAAAACTCCACTGCCAATCATGAATGAACAGATGATCCGCTGTGGCGACCCCTAACCGGGAAAAAGCTGAAAGAAGAAGAAGAAGAAGAAGTAGTAAAATGAAAGAAGGAGGAAATTCAAATAATGCTAAAATTTTAAACAGATAATCCCAGTTGAGGGAATTGAAGGCTTTTTCTATGTCTAATCGGATCACAAGTGCTTCTCTATCTTCTTTATTCACATAATCTATAAGAGTAAGTATCCTTTTAATATTGTCATGTGTATGCATGTGATATATAAATCCAGTTTGGTCATTATTAATTGTCATTGAAAGTGGGATTTTGATTCTGTTAGCTACGATTGTCATAAATATTTTGTAATCATTATTCAGTAAAGATATAGGTCTGTATGAGGTGCAAAGGTTTGGTGGTTTATTATTTTTTAGAATTGGTGTTATGAGAGAATATTTCCATGATGGCGGTATGTTTGCTTCTGACTGGACTTCTAGCAAAGTTTTATGAAAAAGGGAGATTACTGTTGAAGGGAAGAGTTTGTAAATATCCGTAATTATACCATCTATCCCTGGAGCTTTGTTAGATTTACTTTCTTTTATCTTGTCAACAATTTTTTTGTAGGATATAGGTTTTTGCAAGTCTAGTTTAAAGTTTTCTGGATTTTTTTTATATTGATAAGGTTTGCTTCTAAGTTTATTTGGTTGTATCTAAATCTTTTTTGAAATGTTCCATATAATGGAACCAAAATGCTTCAAGGATGCCTCCTATATCTGATACTTTTTTCCCTTTCTTTTCATGATATATACTACTAATGTTTGCTTTGGATTGTATTTTAATTCTTGTAGATAAGTTATGTGGATATCTGGGGGAGGTGGCTAATGAATTTACTTTTCATTTTTCCAAGGCTAGACACGTTTTGTGTGTTAGAATTTCATTATACTTTTTTATTTAATTTCTCTATTTCCTTTTTGACTTCTGGACAATTTAGATTTTTTTTTCAGATTATGCTATCAAGTGTCTGGTTTGCAGGTCTAGTGATTCAGATTCCTACTCTCTAACTTTGTTTTTGTACCAGCTAAGGGTCTTACCAAATAAATACGCTTTTAATGAGTCTCATACCATGACTCTACTGATTTTTGTTGTATTATTAATTTCAAGAAATAATTGTAGTTCTAACAACATCCAGGGTCTGAATTCTTTAATTTTCATGATATATGATGGAATTCTAGTTGAGAAGATTAATGGTTTAAGCTCTATTTGGAGTTTTATTATCAGTGAGTCATGATCTGAGAAGGAGCATGGAACTATTGAGAAACTGAGGATTTTTGTTTGTAAATTTTGAACTATGAATAATTTGTCTATTCTGGTTTGTGTTCCAAATCTATGGTCTTTATGGGAAAATAATAAAGATTTATCATCTTTTATTTTAAAAGTGTCTATTAAATGAACTGAATCAATCCATCTTTTCTAAGGATTTTGAAATGGTTGCTAAGCAAAAAGATTTCTTAGTGGTTTCAGAAGCTTCTAAGATGCAATTAAAATCTCTTCCCAATATTAGGTTTCCTTAATAATTGTTGGAAATAAATTCTAGGTGTTTTTTAACCTTTCCTGCTCCAATTCCTGGGAACCAATATAGGTTGGCTAAAGTCCGTATTCTGTTATTACATTTGACTATAACAAATGCTAGTAGACCTTCCTTGTCTTCATATTTATAAATAACTTTTGGAGTGATTATGTTTTTCTTCCAGACAATTGATACTCCTTTTGCCTTTGTTCTATAGGAGGATTGAGCTAAGACTGTATAGTCCTTAGGGTTCCAAATAAAGCTATCATTAGTCTTAAAATGTGTTTCCTGGAGAAATACTACTTGGGCCATATTTAGATTTAAATATTTTAGTAAGTTTGATCTTTTACTTGCATTATTTAAGCCATAAGTAAGAATGTTAAATCAATTTCAAGTTATTGTTGGAAGAAGCATTTTGTTTCTTTTTTTTAATTATAGTTGTTATACCATATTCTCTGATAATGATGAATGTTATTTTTATGTGTGTAAACTTAGAAGTGCTATTCAATGTTCTTTCTTCTTTAAGTACAAGTAGAATAGAATTCTGGTCAGGCTTTAAAAAAGTACTTTTATAAAACATTAATTCTAAAGTATCAAATACAAGTAAATATGAATTCCCCATTAAATATGGAATAAAAGTCATTCCTAATCCAATAGATAAAGATAGATCTATTGGATTATCACTCATACCTTTAACTAACAATATCAACTGAGCTCCATAAGTTAAATTATTGTATGGAGAATTTTCTTAAAAAAGATATGAGATTCTATATTAGTCTATTATTCTATATTATTTTATACATCAGGATGAATTACTCCTAGTGTAAACAACTATTTTATTGACTTAGAAAATATCCATTATATAGTTACCCTTAAGAGTTCTTAAACATGTCAGATATGTCATTTTGGATAAGTTAAACACAACAGAGAAGCAAACACTAGATAAGCCAACATCAAATGGATTAGTACCAGAAGAGTTTGGTTAAAAAAACTCTGTAGGAGACAATGGCTGATTACCAATGAAGCACAAATTTACTGCAGGTGTATTGCTCTCCTTTTTTCTTTTCTTCACCCCCACCAACTTCAACTCAAACTTATGAAAAGGCACGGCTTATCAGTGCTAGCCTGTCTCTGAGCAGAGGCGCCCTGCATTCCAGTGTCCAGTGCTTTTACATATTTATATATTTACAAAGCAGAGTCAAACCATTGACTATGATTAGCCTGACAATCCCCACCCTGCATAGGACACCGCCTGCTTCCAGTAGGGGAAATAACATCAGGTCTAGGATGAATGTGTAGGTACCCATATAATCATCAAGACTTGCTTAGGTAAGTTTTAATCAAGTAGTGTTTAAAGCATCTTAGAGAGTTCAGGGGGCAGTTAGAATACACTTAAGCCTCATCTCCTTTAGCCAAAAGCAGAGGTTTCCCTTCTTTTTGTTTTAAATTAGTACTAATAAAAGTAATTCAGCAAACATAAGTAAACAAATATAACACTCAGTACTCTGTCATAAACATGACTTGCAATCCGTTAAACAAAGCAGTGTCTAACATCTCACTAGTAAACATTATAAAGACAAAATAATAGTAATTTCCTAGCCCTTTAATCTTTTTGATAAAGCAAAATGTTAGCAGTAAACTATTTTAGCTAGAAGACTAAAACATTTCAATTCTTCCTTATATGTATACATTTCTACTTATACTGTAGTGTCAAGAACTGTCTTTTGAAATATGTGCAGTACTTCACTTCTTTCAAATCATTTTTCAGTTTAGATTATATTTTGTTAAAACGACAGAAGCATTTCATGGGCACAATTAATATTTAAACTGATATTTTAAATGAATAGCTTATCAGTTTCCAAATGAGTTTGTACAGAGTGTAAGGTTACTGCAAAGATAACATGTTGCAAAAAGTAATATGTATCTTTTCGTGTGTTCTAGAGACTGTCATTTGCAAGTAACATATAAAATGTAACATTTATAGTGCAGACAGTTTGTAGAGTCAGCATGTTAAACTGAGTAATACTTTTTAATCAGGCAGCTTCATTTAAGTGGACATGTAGTTTGGGGACATTTCAGTTGAGTTTCCATGTATGTGTAATCCAATGTGGGTAGTTCATAAAGTATTTACAAGTTGTCTTATTATGTTATTTAATTTACCCTTCCTTGGGTTATATTTCAATTTAATAACTAAACATCACTTTTTTGTTGCTTGTTATCTATGAGGTTAAATGCACTTCGTAGATTCACAGTGCCCATAGAAACTGCCGCAATTGTTTTCTGTTGCCATGGCAATCCAAATATAGTGGTTCCTAAGCAGTGAATGTAAAAAAAAACTGAAATAGTTTGCGAGGCTAATAGAATGTAAAAAAGCTTCACTTCTCTCAACCAACAGTACATTTTTCCCTTCTTTTATATATTTTGTTAATACTAAAAGGGAATAATTCAACTGGCATATGTATATAAACTAAACATTTCAAAGTTAATCGCGAACAGGTCCCGTAACCCAATAATAGTTATAGATTACATAAACAGTGTCTACCATCAATCTAATAAATATTGTAATAACATCTAATTGAGTCCACTTTTCCTATTACTCTACCGAATAACTAGATTACTTTAGACTATTATTTATCTTTGCATAGGTAGTGGGTTATTAAATATATACAGACTATATTAGTATAGTAAACAGGAAAGAATATAGAAAGGGAGACAAGATGCAGATAAAAAATAAATAATGAGATAAAAATGAAAAGAAAAAAAAACATACGCATACTGTGTGTGTTGATTAACAATGTATATATTTTATATGCTATATAACCCTCCTTCTGTGAAAGAAAAGTACCCTGTTTTACATACCTGAGGTAATGTGAAAATTTTCATGTGTCGTCTATTTTCAAAAAATAAAGTTAAAGGTTCCAGTAGTTAGTTACCTTTGTTTTAAAATTTCAAGTAGTAAAATTGGTCTTTCAAAGTGATGTTTATACAATTCATATCATAGTAGATGCTTTGAGATATTTGGCTGCAACAGTATCAGTCTTTTGCTTCTTCTTTTTGATGTCTATCCAGACATTTGTTTCTTTTGTTCTCTTGAGAGAAGGTGACATCCAATCCATATCTTCTGGTAATGTAATCACATTATAAGTTTTAATACGTGAAGAGGCTTCCTCTAAGTCATTAAAAGTCCTCATCTCATTGGCATACAGTATTTCTATCTTGGCTGGATATGCAAGCTGAGCCTTGACGTTATTTTGTTTCAGAAATTTTATCATTGGCCAAAATTTTTTCCTTTGTTCTATTATTCTGGAAGAATAGTTTTTTATCAAACCTTATCAGGCTTTGTTTATATTTTAGAAGTGCCTTCCTCCAAGCAGATCTTAAAATCAGTTCCTTGTCCATGTATGAAAGAAATTTTATAATTATTATCCTAGGAGGAGAATTTGAGTTAGTGGTAGGTTTCCCAAGAGCTCTGTGCGCCCTTTAAATGCCAAAGGAAAGTCCTTCTTTTAAATTTAAAAAGTCAGGGATCCAGCTTGATAAAAAGGAAATAACATCCTCACCTTCTGTGTTTTCAGGTAATCAGAAAATCCTGATGTTATTTCTCCTCTCCTTATTTTCCAAGTCATCTACTTTATTAACCAGCCAAATGTTTTGCTTAAGAAGCAGTTCTTTTTGTGTTTCCTCTTCCTTAAGCCTGCTTAGTGAAACTTCTATACCTGTTATCAGTGGAGGCTGGTGACTTCAAATCAAAGGGGGGTTGCAGGAGACAGCTGAATGGGTGGGGTCAATGGGAAGGGGTGCGACCAACTAGAAAGGGGGAGGAGCTATGCTCAAAACCACAAAAAACTAACTTAATACACTGCCGTGGGTGCCAAACCATCATTATGAGAGTCCAATCAAGACAAAATGAAGTATAGAAGAATAAAAATATTTCAATGCATTGGCTGCATGACAGCTTACTTAATATCTAGATGGAAACAAAAAGGTTGTGAGGCATGAAAAAATAAATTACTTTTTTAAATACATTAATGGAATGCCAGTCAAAATCAAGTATAAGAAAAACAAGCAGCACTCAACTCAAACCACTTCTTGCACTGCAGTTCTAATTATAATTTATATTCAGCTTTATTAAAGTACCAAGTAACATGCTGAAAGTAGAAATCTCTGATGCCCCCACTTGTAAAAATGTTCCTTATCCAAAAAAAGACCTGCTGCCTGACATCTACTTGTTTCTTGGGGAAAACATGATCAAAGTAAAAAATGAAAAGCAAACAAGAAATAAGCTCAAGATACATTGCTTAAAAGGATTACTGTACAGGTTATGGACCACACAATTGGCATTCTGTTTAGTTTACTGGTAAAGCCTGCAGAGATGACTGGAAGTCTCCAAGTGTAATGAGCTTCTTAAAATAATGTAATCCTGTCCTTTATTACAAATACTGTCATATGCATTTCAATACCCAAGGCTTATACATTATCTAGTTAAGTATTCTCTACATGGCAACAACAGAAAGGCTTTCAATGTTGGCAATTCTTTAACAGTATGCTTATTAAAGCTTACTTGCATCTTACAATCTCAGCCAAGCTTACCTGATGGTCATTAAAGTATTGCTACTTAAACACAGAGCAACAGGCACTTTGAGTAATAAGCATAAATCAACAGTACAAAAAATATGACAGAAACCAGACCATTCTGCAAAAATCAAGGACAGATGAAAAGCCACTCTAGTACTTGTGTCTATTCTGGATGGGGGGATACCCTGCACATTTACACTGCATAACTACTCCTTGCCTTGCTTCGACACATCCAGAGTCACTACATGGGGGAGTGGGGTGCAACAAGTATGTCACAATTTGAAATGTCTCTGGCTGACTGATGACCCTGACACATTTGTCATACCTCTCAACCTCAGAGCAAGAAATCTGGACAAAGCCATACAAAGAAGTGGGACAAAGGCCCAAAAACAAGGACAAATTTTGAAAATATTGCTGTTATAAACTTAGAAAGATGATAGAATAGGTTTTGCATTAGTATGAATTTTCTGAATGGTATGAAATCTGAAACTCAAATGTCTGTCATTATTTTCTAACTTCAGTCTTTAATGATTTGTCACCAATTTGCCAAAAAAACACCATTTTATGAAAAATGGACCAAAAATATGATGTCAAAATATAAAATAGCCACATAATACAGCTGGGAACCTGTCAAAGAAGGGACACTTTAATATTAATACTGCTAACTTGAGCAGCTGACAAAATAAAAGAATCTACATGCATTTCTGAAATAAAAGTAATCTATAACTATGATTACAGTTATTTTTTAATTGTAAACCCTCCATGTTTTCTTCCAAAATTGCTATTTTGCGGAGGGATTATTAGGGGAAGAGCAACATTTTGAGCCAAAATCAGGGACAGTTGAGAGGTTTGGCTATGTCTAATTCTATAAAACAATTTATTTGCATGTACCTCTCAACTTGTTAATGCAATAAATCTGGACAAGGCCAAATATATTGGGGGAACATATAAACAGTACTAAAAATTGCTCTTGTATAAACTGAGACAGTTGATAGAACAACAAGTCTTACTTTAGCATGCATTGGTTATGAAGTCTGAAACTCAGTGTGTCATTATTTAGTGACTTAAATCCTAAATGATTTGCCACAAATTTTATGAGGAACAAACCAAAAATAAGAAGCAAAAATCTATTCATTCTTTGAAAATATGGACAGTTGGGAGGTATAGTTCGGCTGGGGCTGTCTATGTTTGCCGCCCTTCCCCCTCACAAAATCATGGTCGAATGGAGCCTCCTCCTGGAGCCATTCCAATAAACCATTACTTGGCTATTTCACTGCATTTACCATAAACACTAATGTGCATACTGATTTACTTCTATGATGATTTGGACTTCATTTGAAAGTTTTATTTTGCATTTTACAGCACAAACACTAAGACATCTGCTAAACAAACATAGCATTAAAACTTCTCTGCCCTTGAAACTCACATTCATTGAAACAGCATTGAAACCCACATTCAAAGAAAATACATTTTACCAGTGGCAGATAAAGATTAATTCTGGGCTGTTTTCAAATCATAGGCCCCTTGCATGAAACATTCATGTGCTCTTTGATACACCTTCCTATTGTTTTGAACATTTTTCCAGTAAACAATGAAACAAAATTCATGCACCAATAATGACAAAACTGCCCAATTCAGAACATTTCCATCATAAAAGTCTACTCAAGCTTCTACAGTCCACCATTATCAGTAAATATGCACAATTCTACAGTCCACCATTATCAGTAAATATGCACAATCTCTGAAGTAAAAAAGTCATCTAAATAATTCCACATTAAATAAATCTGTAACTAATGAAGAGGTTGAAGACCACCAAAATAGCCGAGATGGATCATATCCGACCCTTCAGTGAGAGTAAAGGTGAGATTGGCAACATCACATCATTCATTAAAAGGTATGTCTTCTTAAAGGAAGAGAACACTGACATGAAATTAGTTTCTGTATGTCCTCAAACACATATGGTGCAACTTGGAAACAAACGTGTGGGCAATTTAGAAGTAGGGTTCAAATACCACATCTTGATTACATAATCCAAAACATAACAATACAGCAGAAATATACATCAAAAGTTCAGTGATGAAAAGCAAAACACCATAGTTGGATCAACAGGGTGGCAAAAATCTCTAAAATGCCATAGAGAGTGCAGAGGCTATACAGTACTTCTAGGTAACCATTCTCAATTAATTACTCCCTTCAACAAGTATACATATCTCTAACAACAGTCTCCAACAAATTTTCTTTTCTGTCATGCAGATCATGCTACTTCTTTTGGAAGACAGCTTAGTTTATAGCTTTGTGCTGCCCCAAGCACTCATGGAAGACAACGGTACATATATTTGCAAAGAAACTAAATGAATACAGTGACAATGCACGATTAAGCATATTACAAAAAAGTGGACAACCACTTCTTTACTAAGCTGCCACTTCAATTCAACCAGCCCTGCAGAGCTGCCAAGAAAGGGATAAGTAATGGTTACCTCAGGCTAAATCAGATTTATGAGGGCTTCAATGACAAGATACTGATCTAGTAAGTGAGGCACCAATAGAAAAAAAAAATGTGGTGAAAGGGAAATGGTGACCTGAAATGAATAAGAAAAGTACTTATACTGAGAAAGGACATAAATATCACTGAAACCAATCAGAGCAAATGTTGTTAAAGCAGATGGTGGAGAAAGAATCAAAGCTGTAACTAGGGTGGTGTGAAAGTGGCAGCTGCCCTGGGTGGAGTGCAAGTGCAATACTGGCATTAATTTGAGAAACCATAGGTGATAACCTTGGCTTCATAAATTAATGAATTTATTGGCTTAGTATAACGGTACATAAACTCTTTGCTACAAAGTCATAGTCCCTGATTTTTTTTTTTTTGAGGATCTCAAGCTTCAGGTTAAGGGGGTAGTGGTACCACTCTGCCCAGTGCATTAGATGACCTAGGTAAAGCTGTGAAAAATGAGTATCTGTTGTACCACTTAAAATGTTTATTATGGTACCCATGACTACAATCAGACTGAGCAATCTGTTAGCCCTACCGAGAAACCCACTTCGAGGATTGCTAGTCATGGTAAGGTGTATTCTTAAACAACAAAAAGGTATGTTGCAGGTACGTCACATGAAATTTAAATGGTTAGGCAGATAACGTCTCAACACTTTTGTGGCTGCTACTGATGGACTTCCAGTCTAGAGATATTCGACTACTACATAATTAAGAATATGTTAAACCAAATTGGTTGCATTTTTGTCCATGACCTTCTTATAAAAAACAGCACACACTCACGCACGCACACACACACACACACACACACACACACACACACACACACACACACACACACACACACACACACACACTCCAGCGACCAATCCAAACACCTACCTGCTGCCTTTGTCCCAAAGCCCAAGCCCGTGCAGTCGACCCAAGCCCAGCGACCAAATACCTCTCGAAGCCGGTAATCCAGCAAGTCCGGCGACCATTGTCCTGAAGCCCGTGCAGTCGCACACTGACAGTCCCACCCCGCGAGAGCAGCTCAGTCCTTCTCATTGGCTCTAACTGCGGCTGAAGCAGTCCGGAGCCCACAACCGCACAGATTTCTGTTATCTCACAGCAATGATTGCTGGGTACCTGTTAATCCATATCCGGACTGCCGATAAAGGCAGTCTGAGTCAAATTAATTTTTTTGTTTTGCAGATATTTTTTCTGTATTTCTAGGTGGGAGGGCTGCAGTCCAGCAGTCCGATAGGACGAGCCTCCCCTGCCTGTTATCCTTGTCTAGTGTTGTTGTATCATTTCCTTGAGAGTGTCAGTCTGTTTTTGACTGCTTGTTTTAAGATTTTCTAGGTTTTCTTTAAAATCATCCATCTTCAAAGACAGCTCCTGCAGGGTAGATGTCATCTGTTGTAATTCCTTCTTTAGGGTAGCATCCTGGTGAGAATTCGTTGAGTTATTCATTTTAACAAGTGAGTATATTTCCAAGCTTTTTGACAGGAAATTATTTGTATAACTTCCCCAAAGTTTCTAATTATGTAATTTAGTCCTTTATCTATAAGAGTTTATATTTTGAAGAAAAAAAAAATAATATTTTTTCCTGTTCTATTTAACTAGTTATATGGAGCTCTAAAATACTGCTGCTTTCACTTAGCCATTCAGGCTCCGCCCATCCGAGCACAGCCAAATTCTGACAGGCTAGCAGTCGGCTTATGAAGCTGACGTTTTTGAGCATGCCCTACACATGATGACATCAGCAAAATTTCACCCCCCAAAAAAAAATTTTGAAAAATAAAACCCAGGAAATTGGGAATTAAGGGGGCCACTCAGGAATTCATGGCACCCCATTATTTTCACCTCAAAACTGGTAAATACCGAGGAATTTGATATGGTTCAGAGGTTGGAATGTATGTCAGACTCTTTCAGTGAGGAACTTTGAGGAACATGAACTTCTTATGACCCTAAATGAGGAATGTTCCTCAAAATGAGGTACACTTGAGAGGAAAGGGTATATTATGGATGTATTTTTATTCCTGTTTAAGCATATCAAGTTTCATTGCTGTTTACATGTAGCTGTTAGAGTCGCTAAGTGGTGGCGAGTGCTTCCATTTACCCCACAAGTGACTGGTAGGGTGCTGCACATTCAGCAAGGCCAAGTATGTTTTTAGAAGATAAGTTAACTTGGCCCATATAGTGCTGTATTTGTTTGTATGTAAATTATGAGGTAACTCAGACATGTTGATATTTAAGTTATCCCTCATCACAATATTATTTGTTTCATACTCCAGTTGGTAGCTCACTTTATGTTCTGAATTTTAATAGCTGTAATTTAAATGCATAGGTTCAGTTACTGCTGCTTGTGTCATAAAAGCATTTTTTGCTGCAGTATGTTCCCTCACTGGCTTCTGAAAGATTTGCTGTGGGATACTGTGGTGCCAAGTTATTGAGGATAAGGGATGCAGGGCATTGTAGTGGTTGAGCAGTTGATGAACAGGGTAGGCCCTTGGCAGTATCCAATGTTGTCATTAAGTTTTGATTTATGGGTATGCAGAGGATTTACAGTTTTCTTTTCTTTTGCAGATGAGGAAGTGCAGAGTTGCATCAGTCTGTGGCCTGAAGAAAGTGGACTTAAAAAGTGATGGTTGCTGCTATGAGGGATGTTCTGGCCAGAGGAGTGGTGTGCAATGAGGTCACAGATGGGGAAGTGCAGAAGGAAGTGGAGTTGAAAGGTGTTGGATTTTGTTGTGCTGGATGTTCCAGCTACTGATGTGGTGCATAATGGGGCTGCAGGTAATCCTACTTTATTAGGTGTTCATTAAAGCACATCAGAGTTGGTGCAATTTGGGAGTATTGTGCGGACAGGTGAGGATGAGGTACATCAAGGGCAGAGTGAAGCAGGATTCATGGGGAGTTTGGGGTTATACACAAGTGTGTTTGAGTCACAACAACTTGAGGTTGGGTCAGATTTTGTGGGCATGGTAGTTGGGTTTAAGTTTTCTAGTAACAAGGCTATGCAGATGGGTTGCTCAGTGGCCTGCACTACTTTGAGAGTTTAGTACTGCTTTCCATTGGATTTGGCAGCAGGTTGGTTTGCAATTAAATTGATCTTTTAGAAAAGGAAATCTCATTTTGGTCATTATTACATCCGTGAGTGGCAAAAGGACATTGCAGTTAGGTAAGATGGCATGCAGTTGTGCTTGCTTTGTTTTGGATGGGGTTGGGATGTTTAGTGTTTTGGTGGTACATTTGGCGGGTAATGACATGGGAATAATTACAAAACTACTGTTGGTAGTAGGATAAGTGAGGATATGTTTGATTTACAGAGGTGATACAAGGGCATAGGTATCACTTTGGCATTGGAGAGAGAGATCATTGGTTTAATTTCTGCTATTTAGGCAACTATCTGCTTTGGGTATTTATATGATAGAGCTTTGTGAGGTTGATGGCAAGTATCCAGTTTGGTTCAGAGAGGATGGAGTTCACTAAATAATGTTTGGCTTCACCCTTTTTAATGTACAGTTAGATTTGTTTTGGAAGGTTTTGTTGGAAATTTTGGTATGAAGGAAGGGAACAGCTTTGTCAGGCTGGTGGGTGGAAAAGAGGGGCATGCTTGTCCTTCTTCTGTTCCCCCTGTGGTGTTGGATGTTCATTTCAATGAGTTGGGAAATGAAAGTGAGCGGTTGGATGCTGCTTGATAAGTAAAAGTAAGCGAGTGGAAGTAAGGACACTGCTTTTTTGGTTGGATGTTTAATTCAATAAGTGGGAAATGAAAGTGAGTGATGGGACGCTGCTAGATAAGTAAAATGAGTGAGTGGGGGTAAGGACGCTGCTTATTTGTTCAGGGTGCACGAGGTCACGACCTATTCAACAGTTATATGGATGCTTATGTTGTAATTAGTAAATTAAAATATTGGTCAATAAAATTATGTTTATGGAAATTTAATAAGGGTCGTCAAACGTCATTTGGCATGATGTGTGTTTATTGAAGGGGTCCAGGACAAATGAGATTTGGTAACAAACCAATTTGTCCAGGGACACCTTCAGAGGGAGGTTAGGTAGAAATAGTAATGGGAATTAAGAGGGTAGAGAAGAAAGCTAGTTGGGGGATGAATGAAAGGGTTAAATAAGAAAGAAGGATGAGTGGGAGGAAATGAAGTAAGTGTAGGGAGGGGCTTAATGGGATTTATGTGAGTGTAACTGGGTAAGGAATCCCATTTTGAATGCGATTAATGAATTACTATATTGGTCAATTCAGTTATGTTTATGGAAGTTTAATAAAGGTCATCAAGCGTCATTTGGTGTGATGTGTGATTATTGAAAGGGACTGGGACAAATAAGTAATGTAGACACCACATCTGGTGCATTATGTGGATTCTTGTGTACCTTGAATTATTTATTTATTGACATTTGTTAACCGGGAAAGTCCACTTGGTCAGAAACCCATTTTCAGTGAAGGCCCGGGGATAAAAGCTCCACAGTACACTTAAATATGTTTAAACAATAAATGTATACAATAAAAAATAAAAAACAATGTAAAAACAGTAGACATTGTTGACAATGATTAGAACATAAATTTAACAAATATTTCTGATACAGCAAGTATGTGAGGCAAATATAGAACAAGTTAATCATTTCATAAGGGTTTATACAGAAAATGTTACACCTGAAGGAACAGTGTGGACACTTGTATTTTGCACATCTTAGAAGTTAGAAGTTGGTAAATAGGTATTTTTGGGTGGTTTGTTTGTGTGGCAGGTAGACGATGGATTATCTAGGTAGTGAGACTTTAGGGCAGTTTTAAAGGTTTTAGTGTGGTCAATTTGGGTTATATGAGATGATAGGTTGTGCCATAATTTTGCAATGTTTTGGGAATACAGAAATTTTCCTGCCCTTTTGTTGGGTTTAGTTAGGTCTAGTAGGTACTTATCGGAGGATCTTAGAGTTCTGGTAGGAATATATGTTTGTAGGTTTGAGTTGAGTGCAGGGCAGTCATTGGGTTTATGCATTATCTTGTGTGCTATGGTGAGTTGGGTATGCCGGTGGTGGTGGTAAAAATTCTAGCCTATTAAGGGTACTGATAGCTTGGTGAGAGTGATAAGATGTTCCAGAGGCAAATTTGGCAGTTTTATAGTAGCATGATTGTAGATTATTTGTAAGGGTTGTGTGTAGGCTGGTAAAGATGGCACTACCATATAGAACAGAGGGGATGAGTAATGTACTGGCTAGTTTAGTTTTGGTGTTGTCCAGGTAGTGTTTTCCAGGTAGAGAAAAGACATGAAAAAGTAGTAATAACAACATTCATCATTTCTATAATGATAAAATTCACACTCATCCTATTACCAATTTCTCATAAAACATTTTGTCATCAGCATTAATTTTACTATCTGATGGGTGTTAATCTCATATCCCTGTACCGCTTAATATTAAATATTAAAATAACTGTATTTCCAGCTTTTTCTGTCAGCTGTATTATGATACTTATATTAATCCCAAGCCTCCCTTATACTAACCTTTCTACTCTTGATATTTAATATATAATATATAATCTTTGTAAATTTTAAGAACAAAATGCTTAAATGTTTGTTGAAGAGCATTAGCCTACATATTATCAAAAGCTGGAATAAAATTGCTTTTTTATATTAAAATATAAAAGAAAAACTCACTGCCAGGTAAAGCACTCACCTCAGAAACAACAAATCAGCAAAAAAAGGTAATGAGTGCACCATGAGCTGCAGTCAAAAACAAACTGTCAAATAAATCCAAACGGTCTTCTTATATATAAAATGAGCGCATTGATTTCCTGGATGTGATGTGAGTGTTTCAAGGAATAAACACGGTTTTGAAACTGAGTTATTCAGGAAGAGTTGTTGGAGGAACAACTTATTACATAGAGAAAGTATGCATCCCCAACACATCTACAAAAACATTGTCAAGAATCAAGCCCTGAGAGCTTCTAAACTGACCTCTACACAGACAGCATATCAACAACAAAAAACAGAGTTAGCCAGACATTTTGTATCTAGGGGCTATAATAAGAATTCTGTACATGAAGCCATCTCTGTTTGTGACACCAAGAGAGGCAACGAAGCCGCACCAATCATAAAAAGACACAAGTCTCAATGTTTAGATTCCACACGAACATCCAGACCTAATCCTAACAGGATTCTGATTCCCTATACCAACAAGAACAAGCACATTTTGAAGATTTTCAACAAACATTGGAATCTTCTTATGATAGATGATGACATTAGGTCCTTAGTTGACAGCACACCTCGTGTAGCCTATAGGAATATGCTTTCATTAAATAGGCTACTATGCTATGACCAACCTCATGCTACAGGGCGCATCAAAACACAATGTGGCACTTATGCTTGCTCATCTTGTAACCAATGCAAATATGTGGCTAACACTGACAAATACATACATCCTGAAACACATAGGACCTATATGTTCAAACACCATGCGAACTGTAGGTCTACTAGCTTGGTTTATCTAGCTGATTGTCTATTATGTAGGAAATTCTATGTAGGTATGACAACCAGATCTTTAAGAGAACGCATTACAGAGCATGCTTATGCCATATCGAAAAGTAATATTTTGAACGCCCTAGCCAAACATACTGTTGAGTTAGGTGTCAATCACATATTCAAATTTCAGGTTCTTGAATTGGTGCATACAGATGGGAGACTTGGCAACATAAGGAATAGAATTGAAGAAAGAGAAGGCAAGTGGATTGTCAAATTACAAGCCCACAAATTTGGGCTTAATGAGAGGCTTACTCTTAAGCCTTTTTTAGCTTCCAGACCATTGAAGCACTAACACCTATAGACAACTTCATGCAAAATATGTTACTTGGTTTAGATGGTTAATGTTTTAATATTGCTTTCTATGTTTGTATGTCCTTTTAAATTTTAATTATTTTTAAGCATTGATGACATCATGACAGTTAATGCTTTATAAGAGGAGAGTTTCAGCATTTTCTTTATGTCTGATGAAGCGTTGGGTAACAACGCGAAAGCGCTCACAACTTGCTGCAGTTTTACTTTTTGCAATAAACGAGGATTTTATATATAAGAAGACCGTTTGGATTTATTTGACAGTTTGTTTTTGACTGCAGCTCATGGTGCACTCATTACCTTTTTTTGCTGCTTTTTTATATTGTTGATCAGTGGTCTCAAACTACCAGCTTATGGATAAGATGCAGCCTAACTGTTCTTTCAATCTGGCCCAAAAGCTTAGTCCAAATCTGGTCCACTTAAGATCATAGGAAGTTACTAGTCTATTGGCCCTAAGGCCCTTACAAGCCTAGGCAAGAATGCATCCCAAGTTCCAACAAGCCAGCACCTGATGCCACTGTCCAGCAGGGGCACCGTTGGAATCTCGGGGATGTATTTTCTGTTCCCCATCCAGTTATGCAGGTTGCACTTAAAGGTTAATGAGGTACTCTGCTTGATGTGGAGAGGGTGTCTATTCCACAAAAGGGAGAGTCTCTGGGACACAGATCTGTGCCACCAACAAGTCCTATTGATGTGACAGACCAGGGTGAGGTCAATCATGTGGGTTAATTGAGTGGAGCTTGACTTGTGGATATGCATCAAGGAAGGGTCTGAGATTGCTTTGTATGGCAGACAGAGGTCACTTCTGAGGAGTCTGTATGAGACTGAGTAGAAGGACAGGGCCTTCAGCCTATTTGTGTAGGGTAGATGTTTGAGCTGTCCTCCACTCAGCTCTGATGAAGCCAGTACTCAGGCTTTGGTTGAATAGGTTGCCTAATGGTGCTGCAAATTCCTGCCTGAGTTCATGTAGGATGCAGCCTGGCATGTTGTTGTGCCCCAAGGAGACTGTATTTTTTGCCTTTCAGAGGGCAGTGATGACTTGCTCACTAGAGATAAAGGGAGGGGGGAGGCAGGTGCTGGGGATGTCCTGATTTACTGATGGGGAGACAGAGGGGTGAAGTTTTCACTGAACCGGTCTGCCAGCAGGTTGGTTATATCTACAGCATTTGTGTATATGGTGTCCTTGACCACCAGTTCTGAACAGATCTAGGTGCTTCCTTTGAGATTGTGGATATATGTTAAGAAGGCCTTATAATTGTCTTTAGTAGATGTGGCCAGTTTGGACTCAAAGTTTGCTTTTGAGGGTTTCACTAGTGCTCTTATTTGCTTGTTCAGGCTAAGGAGAGATTGCTTTCAATTAGGCACCTGCCCCCTTCTTGATCCTGGACAGCAATTTTTTCCTTTTAATATAGAGGTTATTTATTGCAGATGTTCACTAGACAAGTTTACTGTTCCTTGAGGAGGAGGATTTCATCCTGTTGGGTATTCCTGATTCTATGCAGCTATATAAATGCTCATATAATTCTTTGGTGTAGGTTTGGTGGACATATGTGCCAGTTCCTATGGAGGAGGGGGGGGCTGTGAAGCTGTTTATGCCATCCCTCAGGAGGTTGTAGTCAGCTTTGCAGACTTTTTTTGTTTGACCCTAGCTGGGGGGGGGGGGGGGGGCAGGGAGATGGTGACTTTGAAAGTGACTACTTTGTGGTCGGATCTTACCAGGGGTGATGACACTGTAGGGATGCTGCAGTATTTACTCATGTTGGTTTATACCAAGTTCAAGATATTTTCACCTCTTGTGGGGGTGTTTATCAGCTGATCTAAGACATTTGCATTGACAAAATCAAGGAATCTCTGGGCATTTGTGTTTTGGCATGAGTATTTCTTCTAATCTGTGGTTGGATAGTTAAAGTCGTCCCAGATCAGAGTAAATGGTTGAATCTATATAGATTCAAAGAGGTCTAGATAGGTGGAGTGAGCATCTTGAGTCAAAGTTGGGGGCCTGTAGCTAGCTATGATTTGAACAGGGGTCTTGTCAGTTGTTAACTGCACCTGGAGTGTCTCCTGTATATCATACTGTTTGACCAGCCTGGAGGTGTGTATGTCTTTTGGGACTATATTAAATTATTATTAATAATAGTAATAAATATAATATATTAAATTATATATATATATACGTATACATATCTATCTATATATATATATATATATATATATATATATATATATATATATTTTTTTTTCCTTTAGTAGAAAGTGAGGAAACCGAAGATCATTCGAGGTTAAGAAGCTAAAGGGGTGGGCCTTCACAGCTTATCTCACTGTACACAGTAGAATTAACTGATGTAATGGGACGGGGGGTGTCAAATATAAAATTTATACTAGAGGTGGGCATCTCAAAAGCCACCATCCTTTAATACCACAACAACAGCTGGGCAGGTGGGTGGCACACACAAGATCACAAGACAGGTAACGATTGAATTCACTAAGTCTAAAGACAGTTGCACAGTTTAAACAGATATGCAGCAAATAATGTTTTAGTTAATCAGAAGTATAGTAAACAGTTGAAAATAGGCATTTATCTTTTGCAGTCTCACAGCAGACCGATGGCAGAAGGCCTAATTCACTACAGCTTTGAGCAAACAAGTACAAACTGGTTTAAACACTGGCTATTTAAGGCAGAGAAGCATGAACCAGCCAAATTATTCAGTCAAAAAACACAGCCCTGTAGTAATCACTCTAGCCAGATCAGACCAGACTGAATCTCCCCCTCAAGAAACAGCTAGGCCTCTCTAGACAAAAGATTTTACTACAAGCTCCAGAGGTCACAAACAGTGATAACTATTTAGCTCTTTGCTAGTGTTTTTCAAGTACAGTAACAAGTAAAATGAACAGAACAGAGAAACAAAAAAGGAGACAAAGTTCAGAACAGAGGTAAGGACTGAATTCACCAAGTGTAAAAAACAGTTGCACAGTTTAAACAGATATGGAGCAAATAATATTTTAGTTAATTACAAGTGCAGAAAACAGTTGAAAATAAGCACATTTCCACCTCCTTTTTATGTCTGTTTGGTTTGCATGCAAAACATGGACCAGTGCTTGTCTTTGTGGGTTGGCCTGACTTCATCAGCTTCTTTCTCTCATTGGTTAGACTATGGTGCCAGTAATACAGAGAAGGAGAGAGAGAGAGAGAGAGAGAGAGAAAGAGAAAGAGAGAGAGCATGTATGACAGAAAGACAGAGACACTTCCTGGAGTCCAAAAGAAACAAACAAAAAAAAAGATAAACAGCAGAAGTGCATAGATCAGGTGTTTCAGCTGTTTTTATATCCAGGAAGTAGCAGTATGACAGCAGTTGCCAATGGTATTTCTCCCTAGTTCCCAGAACTATTAATATCTGAATTACAAGAGAAAATCCCATCATTGCTTTAACAAATTTTGTAAAAAAATATTAAGAATTAGATAAATGTTTCATATTGAAAGGCACATTAACATTTGTATTTAGATTGTCTTCTTTTCTGAGAAAATGTAATAGAGGCAATTTCCTCATGAGATAATAGTATAAAAGTTGGGAATGGCATATTCCGGTTATATTACATACGAAACGTGTTTCTCTACTATGTTCTAAATTGCCACTAGGTAGTCCTGAATTCAACACCTAATGAGAAGGAGGAAAGATAGTTGTTTCATTGTTCTTTTGTCTTTGCTGATCTGTGATAGTCATGTTGTTCCAAACCTCCCTTTAGAACAGTTCATTTATTTATAATGCTTCCAATATTTTTTCAACTATTTATTTTAAACAAATTTGTAAATATACTGTAAGAATAAAGATAAGAAACAGTGGAGGGGGTAGGAGTGTCAGTTTGGCAGAATATAAATATGCAATAAAATAATTGGACATTCACAAATAACTTATTCTATAAACAAATGTTAAAATAAAAAGACAAAAGTTTTCTATTAATAACCTATACTAATCTTAAATATGGAATAAAATAAAGTATAGTCTTTAATGAAATGTAAATATGCTTTAAGTTATCTATATTAAAAAGTCCATGTTCTATTTTAACCCATCACTTGCACTTCTATGAAAAAAAAAATACCTAAAATGTAACAGACATTTCTACATAGTAAACTATGTCAGGCAGCTTATTGTTTTTCATTTCACTGTAGCAACATCTATTGCATGGACAAACAAAACAAACAAACTTCCTATGTTCTTTTGTTTGTGAACTGGAGTGTTTAACTAGGTGTAATTGTTTGAACTAGTACCAGTGCATTACTTAAATAAAACTACTACTCTGCTTGAGTCACTTTGTTTTATTTAGATATTAGCTTATTTTGCTAAATGCAAAGCTCAGTGGTGGTGCACTGGAAATGAATAAGCCCCACATCTGTACCCCCTATTTAAAACTTGTGCTAGTGAATGTTTTTTTCCCCATTCTTCCTTGCCCCAGGTGTTAATTCTTGGATTGGGACAAGGGCATTATCTTAAAAAACAAGTGTTGTGATTGGTTATCTTGATTTATTTTGATGTTATCTTATTTTGAAACACTGAAAGATTGTTGATGGTGCAGTGTAACTAAGGTACTCCCCTGGCTCCCTCTTCAAGTCAGCTCCTCCACTAGTATGCAGCTGTGCTGTTTGCATTTGCCACAGGTGTTTATGTTTGATCTGGCAACAGTACATTACTCCAGAAAAATGGGTGCTGAGCTTGGCTTTCTTGTTTTATTTTGATTTTATCGTAATTTAATTCAAAGGCTAAAAGGAGGCATAGAGAGATTGCTAGTTTTTCCCCTATTTAAATCTCAATCCAATGAGTTGACATTCTGTCTTTGGTTGTCTCTGATGTTAGTGCTTGAAATAGGCCAAGTACAGTACAGTACAGTACAGTACAGTACAGTACCCTAGCAGTTTAACTGCTTGCTTGTCCCATTGTTTAACTGACTTTATCTTATTTTATTACTCATTGGTGGTACATGGAATCTTGATCAACAAGATCTTGTTAAATTGAGTGTCAGTCAATGAAAACTAATCACCTACCTGACTCATGAGGTGAAGATGCTAAGATATGTCTAAGCATGGAAGACCAGCATGCACCAGTTGGGCTCCAGTGGTTGATAATTGTTGCATTTTTGGTAAGACAATTTGTTAGGAATATTACTTGTTTACATCTTAACAGTTTTATGCTTCCATGTTGAAGTTCAAATTTTATACCTGTGCTGCAAATTATTGATTTTTGTAATTCTTTGACCCTAATCCTTGTTCCTGGGAGTCGGTATTAGTTCCTAGCAGACATTACTTTTTGTAATTATTTTTGCAGTACTCCTACCTTTGCATTCTTAATTTTATAGGTATAGGTTCATAGGTGTCTACTAGGCCAATGGCCCTGGAGCCTTTCCAAGTCTAGCTCATAGAAGTGCCCTGGCATCATATTGCTGTTAGTTCCCAGTGCCTCTATCAAGTAGAGCCACTGGAGTGATTCCCGGGGTGAACTTTCTATTTCCTCTCCACTCATGAAGATTTCTCTTGAAAAGGGCCAGTGAGATGCTCTGCTTGACATGTATGAGAAGTCTGTTCCAGAGCATGGGCAGTCTCTGGGTTATGAACCTGTCTCTCCAGCATGTTCTGTTGATTGTTCTGTTGATTGTTGTAATGAGGTTGAGGTCCCTGAAGCATGTGGTGTGGAGGGATTGGGATTTCTTTAGGTGTAACATTTCTAGCAGGGCTGGGTCAGGCATGGCTTTATAAGTCAAGTAGAGATTGCCTCTTAATAGATGATATGAGACAGAGAAAAGCTGGAGTTTTTTTAGTCTGTCCATGTAGGGCATGTGTTTAAGGCCTAGGATCCTCTTCGTGAGGTACTTTTGTGGCCTTTCCAGCTGTTGCAGGCATTTAGTGAGGTACATGCCAAATGGGGAATTATACTCGATGATTGGTCTAATGAGGGAAGCATAGAGATTGATTATGACCTCTTTCTTCCTGGATGCAAAACCCCTGGTAATGAGATGTGCCATATAGAAGGACTTTATGACCACAGTGGCAATGAGGTGGTCAAAGGAGAGGTTGCTGTCAACCTGTCCCCCCAGATCTCTTATAACACCTTCAGTGTTCAACGGGCTACCATCAATGTGGTAATTAGTGGGAACTGAGTTTTTCCCAAAGGGAATGATGACGCATTTTTTGGCATTAAGCTTAAGACCATGGTTTCGAAACCAGTCATTGGTCTCAGTGAGGCCTTTCTGTAGGATTACTACATCACTTGGGGAGTAAATAATGGCTCCCAGGTTGCAATCGTCAGGAAACTTGGTCATCCAGAGTCCCTCCGTGTTGGCCTGGACTTCTGAGAAGTAGATGCCAGACAGGAGAGGACCCAGGACCAATCCCTGTGGGACTCCACCAGTGACTGGTTGGCAGTCTGACTTGGAGTCTGCTACTTTCACACTGTGGGTTCTATCCGTGAGTAAATTTGCAACCCACCTAGTGATACAGGGGTTGATGCCTAGTTTGGTGAGTCTATCAATAATTCCTACATGGGGAATGGTATCCAAGGCCTTGGCCAGATCGAGGTAGGCTGTATGAACTGCCTTGCCCTCATCCACAGCTCTGGTGACTGACTCAAAGAAGGCAACCAGGTTGAGCAGGTATGATGTACCCTTCACAAAATCAAATTGCATGGGATCCAGAGTTTGGAGATTCCCTATATCCTTGATAATTAGGTCCATGATGATGCACTCCATAGCCTTATATATCAGACTTGTCAGGATAATGGGCCGATAATTCCCAGGGTCTGTAGTCGCTCTCCCATTATGGAGAGGGATAACTGTAGCAGTTCCCCATTCCGTAGGGACAAAGTCTGAGGTGAGGCTGTGATTGAACAGGGCACACAGGTGTGGTGCCAGTTCACTTTGTAGTTCATGTAGAACACGGCCAGGGATGGGATATTGTCAGGTCCCATGGAAGATGTATTCTTGGCCTTGGATAATGCAGCTTTAACCTGTGCTACAGTAATGCTGGGTACCTGGCATTCTTCCAGTATTGTGAATAGTCCTTTTGGGGGGGGGGGGGTAAAGTTGGCACTGAATCTGTCGGCCAGTATGTTGGAAATATCTGTTGGCTCAGAATAGGAGGTACCATTGTGCAGTAACTCAGAGCATATCTGGGTATTTCCGTGGATATTCTCGATATAACTGTAGAAGGCTTTGTGTTTGTTTTTAGTGTCTGCCACAATTCTGCCTTCATGGCTAGCTTTAGAGGTTTTGATGAAGGATATCAACTTTTTGTTGAGGCTAATAAGGGAGTTTTTCGAGTCTTGGGACTTCACCTTTTTCTGCAGCAGTTTCTTCCTTCTGTTGTAGAGTTTGTTAATGGCAGGGGAACACCAGATTGACTTCTTTTTTTTGAAGGAGAGCATATTGGTTCTGTTGGGTATGGCTAGTTCCATGCATTTATGTACATGTTCGTACTGTGCATTGGTGTATGATTCGGCAGCCATGCACCTATTTTCCATTTGCATGGGTGCCCTGAAGTTAGCCACCTCTATTTTTAGTAGCCCAAAGTCAGCTTTGGAGAAGTTTTTCATGGTGGTTACCTTTGCTGGTAGTGTAGGTGAGATGTGGATTTCCATGGTAATTAGTTTGTGGTGGGATCTAACCAGGGAGGAATTGACTATTGGTGTTGAGCAATGGTTGCCTATGTTAGTTATAACCAGGTCAAGGATGTCGCTTCATCTAGTGGGGGTTAAGAATGAGCTGGTCCAGTGCATTGAAATTAATGAATTTCAGGAAGCGTTGGGCAAGTGTATTGGTGAAAGAGCAGTTTTCTCAGTTGATGGAGGGGTAGTTGAAGTCACCCAGTATGAGAGTGTTGGAGTTGGACCCTAATAGTTTCAAGGGTGCTTAGGAACATGGAGTGACAGTCTTGGGACTTGGTTGGGGACCTATACCAGGCTACGACCTGAATTGCCATCTTACCCATTGTTAGTTGTACTTGAAGCATCGCTGATGCATTATGCTGGGCTACTAGTCTTGAGGTGTGTATATCCTTTATGAATATGGAGACTCTACCTTCTTTGGAGCTTTGGTCCATGTTCTGGGGCCGAATGGTGTGGAATGCTGCTTTAAACCAGGTCTCCATTACAGCACAAATGTCGATGTTCTCTATTTTCAGGAGTGCTTTGAGGGAGTGCATCTTGAGATTTAGACTTCTAGTGTTGAGCAGCATGACCCTCAGACTGCATTTATTCATAGCTGCTACAGTGGTAATTTGGTCTTTGGAACACCACCTAAAAAAGGCACTATAGGGGTGGCAAGAGCCTTAGCCAGTATCCGGAAACCTAGTGGTGACAGACGCAGGCCATCTCTGGCATAACATCGAGGTCTGTCAGTTATGTCATCCCAAGAAGACAGATACTGGATCTCCTTAGAATAACACCAGAAACTTAGCCAATTGTTGAAGTCAATCATTTTCTGCTTGTACTGCGGTATCATTCTGGGTGATAGTAGGATGGGTGCTCAGGGCTAGGGTCATAACTGCCTGGGCCACATAATCTGAGAGCTCTTCCATGTCTCTTTTCATGTAGTCCAGGGAGGTGCATCTCAGGTCATTCAAACCCACATGGACAATGGTAGAGTCATACTTGTACTTGTTGTGGAGTGATCTGAGTGTGTATGAATGTGGCAGGATTTTAATTACTATAATTTTTCTCTTACTAAATTTCACACGTCACGTGTTAAAGTAATAAGGCATTATGCCCTTAATGATGAAAAAATTGTAAGGTGTATGACAATGTGAGGTATTGCCATCTGTGCCAGGGAGAATAGAGCAGTGCATGTGTAACATCTGCCAGCATAGTTAGCTGGAGTTTTGTAAATAAGTTTGTGTCATTTGACTATCACACTGACTTGTACATATGCGTGTGTTAAAAATGTATCAACAGTGTTATTATAACTAATTAAATGTGCGTGTTTAAACAAAGAATTATGGAAGGGAAAAGCAGAAGTTGTAGAAATTGTTCTATAGCTTTCAGATACTGCAACAGATCTTAGTAAAACTCTGAGTATGCATTAGACCAGAGTCAGGTGATCAAATGTGATGTCATTCCACAACCAGCATGGAGAGGATGGAAGAGAGAGAAGTTTGTTTTGTTTTGCTTTCTTTGGAACCTGATATAAAAATCTATGGTAGTTATAACAGTCAGCTCAGTTAGTTTAGTTCAATGTCTGTTAGAAGCTCATCACCTTGCCTTGTGGAAGTAAGCATCTCAGCATCTAATCTTGCCTTGCTGTATTAATTAAGTTAGCTAGGGAACAGTTATTCTTTAAACAGCCAGAAAAGACAGTGAGACTGGTTAAGTATTGTTTTTCTGCATCTGTTTGTATCTGCCCAACTGTGTTATTTTCATATCTCCTGGGATTGAAATTCTGGGGTTTATTGTACTTAGATATTTAGCATTCTCATGTTTTCTATTCTATTATTTATTATTAAATATTTTTATAACTTTCATTGTGGCTGGTCATTTAGAGATTAGTGTGTGTGTGTGTGTGTGTGTGTGTGTGTGTGTGTGTGTGTGTGTGTGTGTGTGAAAATCAAATAAATAGGTGGGGGTGTGTTTGCTACTTGGAAATGGGACACAGTGCTTCAAAGTGAGTCTTGTTTGGGATCTGTAGAGAAAGATAGTCCAGTCCCAGATCTGGAGCAGGTTTCCTGTGTGCTGTTGGGGGAAATGTGTTTGATGCAGAGACCTGTGTTTAAAATACTGTGTAAATCCATTCCTGTTTTTAGTGGTCATCTCTCCCGATGTCAGTGGTGAGGATTGAGGCTCCTTGATTACTTGCCCAGGGTAGAGAGGCCATCCCAAGGTGTATTTCCTGTTATAATTTGCTCAAGTTCATGTCATGAAAACTTTTATCACTGACTTATTATTAGCCCTCTGCCCAAAACACTTAGATTTGGTTTGACAGTTTATTGGGTTATGTTAGTATACAGACTATTTTTTTCTTGTTGTCTTGTTGCCCTAGACAGAACACATTGGTGGCTTGGGTGTTACCTTCCTTTTAGTTTATTGGGATTTATCAGTTTGATTTTCCTGTTGTAGAAAATTATTGCATGAGTAATTTAATTTATTAAGCAAATCATAGTTAATCATTTAATAAATTGAAATAATATTATTAAAACTTGTCTAGGACTGTCATTACCTAGCTTCAGCCTGAATCAAACATGATCTGTACTGTCTTCGATATTATAGTCTCTCACCTGAAAGCCAAAATGTATAGAGTTATTCCATTGTCTATTTTATCTAGAAGAAAAAGATGTAATGAAGTTGTGAATTTAGCATGTTTTCTAATGTTAAGAACATTTTGTAAATAATGAAGTGATACTATGCTATTACTTTAACTATGTGACAGACTTAGAATCTCAAAATCAATTGTTTGAATAGAGAGGGGGGTAATGAATGTCTGCTTCATGTTATTACCACTGGTAGGAAGTAGGAACATGAAACCTGACCTATTACATTATCGAATGATCTACTACATTCTACTCATTGTCACCTGGAATAGTTGCAAGTGTTTCATATTACAAACTTGCATCCATCTAAGAGCTTATCAGACAAGTGATGTAAAATGTGAACATGTCACAAAAATCTGCTTTGTCATAAAACATACCAAATGGAATTAATGGCTGATCAAAAAAGTTACGCCTAGAGTTAAATATTTTAAATTGACAGATATCTGCCCCAGTTCTGTTGTCCTGAAGTGATGTTGGTTCCGAAGGTGACAAAATGGTGTTACCATCTGCTAGTCCTTGGTGTGTGTGTGTGTGTGTGTGTGTGTGTGTGTGTGTGTGTGAGTGATTTTCCTAAAGCCACAAGACAAAGATGATGATGATGACCAAGTAGTTCTTGTAATAATACCTCAACCAGAGACAAACACTGAAGCATACAGTTTTGGAAAAGGATATAATTCCATGCAGAATCTCTTAACCTCAGAATCTGTTCCATTCCATGACAGCATCCTGCCTAGGGAAATCCTAGGAGTTCTGCTTATAGGGGACACCATGGTTCAATGTCTTGTAAGATGTATTATTGAATTAGATAAGGAAAAACCGAGTCTTGCTTTCTGAATTTAAGGGATGTATAGGAATATGTTAAAAAAATCAGATTTAGAAATCACACACATGATTGCCTGTTACACATGCACGACTAAATCATTTGGATTATGTTCCTGTTCTAAGTATAAAAATGTAGTCCACAAAACTGGTAGACCATTGTAACAACAAGATGGTCCTTCTTATTAGTGAAACCTTAACATAGCTAAATTGTCTGACTACAAGATAACAGAAGTAAAGGTATTTAATAACTGGCTTAGGAAATACAGAGAAAAAAGATAATGAGGTTTTTCATGTGTTGGGGGTTATGACCTTTTATTTTAAAATGCTGTCTATGAACTGATTTCACTTGAGTTACTAGAGTGGAAAGTATTTAAATGTTCTGTTTTTCTTTTTATTTTGCTTTGTTTTGTTTCCTTTTTCTTTAGGAAATCAGATAAGTAGAGATATGAATATATTCAATAGTTTAGATCTGATTTGTGTTTACTATGCAAATGCATATCACCCAGAAATTAAACCGATGAGCTGGAATTTATTCTAGTATAAAATAATTACAGCATAATCATAATAATGGAGGCCTGGCACACATGACATGTGCATATCAAAAACATTAGCACACACGATATGTGCGTATCACCAACATTAGCAAATATGTTTGTGTTAGGCCTACTACCTCTAGAAGGGTTATTTTAGCTTTATTGTATGTTTATTTCCAGTCAGTTTTGGTCTTTTTAATCTAAATTGTCTGATTTTGCCCTGGATGTATATAACATCCTTAAAATATTAAGTGCCAAGTTACTTTTATGATACAGAAGACCAAAAATTAATTGAAATCACTTTATGAAATGTTCTTATACTCTTAACACACTAATAGTCAAATCTAATAAATAATGGGCCATTAATACTGTTTGGAGTTTTCAGCAATTTGAGTTCTCATTAAAATAATTGTACTTCAACCTTACATTTTACACAGGAATTTTTGGACATTTTAAGAGTCAGTGGCCTTTTTAGTGGGTTAAGTCCCTGAAAAGAGACAGACATGTTTTACTGACTAAAATGGCTCTACTTTATTTCAAATTTCCAAATCATTAAACTCCTTTTCCCTGCACATCAGAGCATAACGTGACTGAGTTTGATATTTTCCATACCAAATCAAGACATATGTTTCTAAAACTAAGATGTACAGTTATAACTTTTCTGAGATTATTTTTTGATGTCATATCTGGCAATAAATTTCTGCCCTTGCCAATCGGTCAAATGGATCCATAACATTAAAATCAATATATGTACATCTTTCAGATAAATGTATGAGGCAAAAACAGAACTTCCAATGTAGGCATAATACACCATTATGATGAAAGAGGAAATTATACAAATTGTTAAGAGACATAGGTTTTTGATATTCAGAAGATTCCCTATTTTAACAATGTTTAATTTCATTAATAAGACATTAAAGGCTGCTATTAACCAAGCTAAATCTAAATGTAAGTTAAGAAAGAAATGAATGTATTATATGAATGCTAACTCACAAATGAGATCTTTTAATCCTGTTGGTCATATTTTGTTTAAAATCAATTGGTTTTGTACAGCCTTTAATATGACCACTATCTTTAGTGACTGTTTTATCAATGTTTCAGGCAACTGTTGGTATAATAGGGGAGGGTGTCAGAAATCCCAAGCAAGATACCCGCTTAGGCTTGGAGTCCTGAACAAAGGGTCAGGAAAAACATAATCAACCAGTTCAAGGTTACAAACAAATCACAGAATGGAGGATCAAAGAAAAAAAATGGAGCTACAGCTGTCAGACTTTAAAACATCTCCACAGGAAGAGCAGCTTTGTAAACTTTTCCAAAAGCTGATTTCAGTTGTGGATGACATAGATAGTTAGAGAAACAATACACAGTCAGCAAAGATAAGAAAATAAGCTGAAAGAAATAATCAATTTCTTGGAAGAAGACAAATCAGGTCTGAGATCAGAGGTGCAAGAACACAGTAAAAGGCTAACATAACAGCAAACATGTTACAATAGCAAAGAGGTAAACAGGATGACCTAGAGATTAGACCCAGAAGAAATAAAGTAAGAATAATAGGAGTGTTAGAGTATGTCCTGGATACAGAACTGAAACGAATGCTGGTTGAATTGCTGGAAACAATACTCACTTACCCAGGCTACAAGAACCAATAACAGAAGGAGTCCCCAGTGCTGGGAGAATGGGGGATACAAGAGGAGGACAGCTGAGACACATAAATAGCATACCTGCACAGCTGCATGCTTAAAGAAGAATGTATGACACAGGATAGAACACTTGAACTGATACAGTTTAATGGTATGTTTGCAAAGCTGGGAGAACATTTTTCAAATTAAGAGCATAAACTAAGAAAAGGGATGTGTGATTTCTTGGGGCCACTCAAAGCCCAAAGAAATCCTACATGGATTAACTATGCTACTGTTTTAACTGTTATAGGAAGGGGAGATGGACATAGGTTTCTTCTATAGGGAGACAGACAAGCTTTTGCTGCAGAGATTGTGCACAATGGAAGGTAAAGTAACAGACACAGAAAAATAAATTCCAATATTCCAACAGAAATGGACTGGCAGTCTTGTGAAGGGCCAGAAATGAGGTACAGTTACAATTGTCATGGAGGACATCTGACATAAATGCACCTGTGGGCAAAAGAAATAAAGATGAAGTAAACAAATGCATGCAGAGGAACAAGAAACTGGTCAAAGCCGAAAAATAACAGAAGAACGGAGCTTGATGGCAATCACAGCAGACACAGAGACAAAGAAAAAAAAAGAGCATCATGCTGTTAAAGAAGAGACACTGCAAATGAAGCCTCACAAGATTCAGACACCCAGTGCTGGATGCTGGAGGGCCTGAACAGGCTGAAATGGTCAAAGGACTTGGGAAAGCTAACTGGATCAGTGCTGGGAAAATTGCAGCAGAAGAGGAGGAGGAGGAGGCCAAGAGGAGGGAAGCCATCAAGAACTTGATTACTTGCTCATACAGGTAGAGATGAAATAAGAGACAGTTCAAGAGAAGCAAATGGATGGATGTGAACACCATCATATCAAGGCACTGGGTCATGACTGCATGTCAAAAGAGACATGACTTAAAGGGGTACATGAGACTAAAAAGGACTAAATGGATCTGTGAACATGGTCACTTTTTAAAAGTAATACACTTTTTTATCTCATTTAGTCCTGAACTATAGTAGGCTAATTAATACACTGTGTTCCAGAGGCTGCAGAAAGGTAAATGGTAAACAGAGGAGGCATGGATAGGCACATTGCTGTTACATAGTCTTTCCTAAGACACAGCATATTTTATAAAGTGTGCAGTCTCATATGAAAGTAAGCTTTCTGTTTGAAGCAGTAGGCATACATGTTGTGCTATACATGAATGAAAATGGGGAAAAGAGTGAAAGAAAACATTATTTAAAAAACAGTCATAGGTTTGTCTGCAGTTTATTAGAGCAGACAGATTAAATATACTAAGCTGTCACAAAAATAGGAACAAATTCCAAGAACACAAGTAGCAGCGATGAGAAAGGGGGGCATTAAACATTAACAAACAGCAAATCAGAAGCAATCACTGAGAATGGAAAACAAGAAGACAAGGGGCAACACAGAACTGTGAAAAAAAGGCAAGGTGAATGAAACAAGTCCAGGAGCACTGAGTTCACAAACTGGAAGGTAACAAATCCAATTCCATATGGGGGTGAAAAAGGGCTGAGAATAAGGAAAAGCCAAAGGATAAAAGGTCCATCATAGCAGAAAAACACAGGAAAGGAGAGAACAGCCATTCCAAGGTGGTGATTGGGAGGGGAGGAGAATAGAAAACTAAAGAGAACAAAAATTAATGACTACAGATTGAAAGTGGTAACCTGGAACATAGGGGGGACTTTGTGCCTCATCAAAAGGAAAAAAAAGTAGACAGCAGAATTAGTTGGATGCAAGAAGATGCGGGTATATATATATATAAACACCAAAAACAAATCCAGCACAAAAAACGGGAGACACAGGCAGCACCAGCTTCAAGTGAAAGCTTTTAATAAAAGCACGATCCCCAAACCGGTTTCGCTACAAAGAGCGTCATCAGTAGGTCATTTTATATATATATATATATATATATATATATATATATATATATATATATATTAGCCATTTTTAATAAAAGCAATAATATGTAGTCTAATACATCTAGTCACACCTTACACACCAAATCGATCCCTACAATTAGAAGAGAAAAATCTCTTAGCTATCTCAAAACCTACAAGAAATCCAGGTCACTCTCTGTATTCATACTCTCTCTCTATACTATGGAATTCACTACCTCTAGCTACCGGGTCTATGCCTGGCCTAACCCATTTCAAAGCCTCTTTAAAAAAATCATCTCAGAACTACATGGCTCTTCTCCTGCATAAAGCCTGCCTAATGCTCTGCCCTTCCTCTTCTTCCACATTAACCCCATCCTCCTCTTCTGTTACACTTCACTCCCTCATAGTCTGCAAGATCCTAGGCTCTCCTAACTCCTTCTCTGTTTCTATACCATATCCTTAAGCTACTGCTCAGACTGTAATGCCTCTAGTCTTCTTAACTCTCTCACAATCTTTCTGCATGGCTAACTTTCTGGCTATTATTTTCCTAACTGAAACTAACATTCTGTTTTTTCATGTAATATAACAGTCAGTGTCATACATTGCACTACCTACATACTAGTTTTGGACACTATCTACCCATAGGTTATGTATATGGTGTGAGTGACTATTATTGTCTGTAATGTTTTAACTCTATAGAACTGTCTAGATGTGTAGTATATATTGTAATATCTTGTAACATAGTTTATGTTCTTTCAACTTATTTGTATATAGTATTTCTAATGTCATTTGTATTGGAGTGGATTATACTTTATTTGTATTTTACTGTATGTGGAGCTTTTCTCCCTGGGCCTCTGCTGAAAACTGGTTCTGTAGATCTAGTCAGACTACCCCGGTAAACAAATGTCAAATAAATAAATAAATAAATCTATCTTTGTCATTATTAATAAAAGCAACATTATGTAGTCTAATACATCCTTAGAATCCCTTATTAAAAAAAGGCAGTTTTTCTGCATATTTCATCATCCATACATTAATAAATTTATCATTTTTTTCTTGGAAACCACAATATCCTGAATCAGTAGGCTGGTCAGGTGAATTATAAATGGGTTTATGAAATTTTGGCAAGCAATAAAAATAAGTATATTTAAAACTAATGAATTTTTAATTTTATCAGTGGAAAACAAACCACTTTTAATACCACACTACATTAAATAAGAGAATTTAAAGCCTCATGATATAAGTTATGTCTATATGCTTCCTCATCATTAAGATGTGACATACAAATCTCATTATAATGTTAATTAGTAAAATTAGTATGACATTTCCCTTATCTGATAGATTAATAATAATTTCACTACCTTTTATCAATTTTTACAACACAATTGTACTTAAATTGTATTCAGTATCACAGTAAGACCAACAATCTATCTATAACTTTCCTGAACATTAAATTACAGTAATATAGCAAATTCTTTAGTCATTTTATTTTTTATTGGTGCAACAAAATTCTTCTTCTCATAGTATATCTTAATTTTTTTTAAATAAAAATTAATTGGTTCAAATTTCTGACCATAAACTTTGAACTTTTAGAAGGGGAAGAAAATACATCATCAAATTTAAAACTGGGCAGATTCATTAAAGTCAACATATGTATTTTCTGTTTTACATTCAGAAGGGTATATATTTTGACAATGTATAGGACCTTTGGAACAAACATCCTCTATATGTGATAGAGAAGTGCACCTTGCAACCTTTACAGTAAACCTAGATTATTGGTTAGGCAGTCTTAAATTCTCCCCAGTCTATCTTACGTTGTCTTCTTTGAGGCTCGCTGGGAGCTCTGAATTTTTTTTTTTTGGCTAGGCTTGTAATGGCATGTAAGCCGATTGTATAATAATTACCTTTTAACCTGTGAATCTTCGACTGTAGAACTTTAAATCTTTTATTCTTATCTAGTAAATGTCTTGAGCATGGCATAAGTATATTGTTCCTAAACAGGTGTTATACTGCAGTAACTGGGAGCTTCTATCTTGGTTTTGTTTCAGGGAGAACATTAATTATTTTGGTAGACTTCAAACAGACTCCAGAGAGATGGGCTTTGACAATGGATTAATAGTGCATGTGAGTTACTTGGATTTGATTTGATGAAAGTACTTGAATTTTTCACAACCTTGACAAACATAAAATTAATCTGTATATAATCTGATGGTTGTTTTGTAAAGTTCAAACAGTTACGCACTTTTGTAAATTCTCCTGGTGTGAACCAGTAATCTCTGGATTTCCCTGCAGTTCTATTTTATGGTCCCTGTTATTCAGCTCTGTCTCCATTCTCTCATTTGACATAATGTTGGCTCATCAAATATGCCAACAACTGTATGCTTAATGTACTACTTTCTTCATCGTTGGCTATTCAAGAGACAAATGTGTTGCTGAACTTTAAGATAAGCAAACTCTAACATTACCAACTGCATTATATTATATTATATTATATTATATTGTATTATATTATATTATATTAATAATACATTATATTAATAATATAGGGTCTTGGATATATCATGGCAGGTAAGTTATTAGGCCATATGCAGATGACCACCCACTTTCATGATATACTTCCTGTATTTAGAAGGGCAATTCAGGTCAAGCCTGGAATGGATTTAAGAATGCCCATCCAGTCAACAAGGTTCATCTCAAAGGATGTGAGATAGTCACAACATTAGCATGAAAGGGAAGTTTGCTGCATATGTACAGTAAATATTGAGTAAAATACCTGACACCCCACCATGTTTTATTTATATGTTGTTGAAGATTTAGCTCTTTAGAAGGGATAGTGGGAATTTCATTCATCCATTCATGTGCATCAGTAATTAGACGACGAGGCATTTGGCTACCTTAAGAGAGACATAGTTACTCCCGCCGTTTACCCACATTTCATTGAATTTCTTCACTTTGACATTCAGAGCACTGGGCAGAAATCACATCGCATCATCACCCATCTATAACATACTTAGAGCAGATAGACTACATAAAAAATGCCACAATACCCTCAACATATCTCAGTTCAAAGGCCACATCCCTTAATTCCAAAATGCTGAAATCCTGATCTCCTTTCTTGAACTCAGCTGTTCTAAAAAGCTCTGTATTGTTGTTCTATACATCCCAAATGGTAATAGCATTACTATTCTAAGAGATATAATATCTTGGGTTTCCTACTCTATAAAAAATGAAACAGTTATCCTGGGGGACATGAACATTGATTGGGCTTCTACCTCCACCAGGCAATCACCCTCTTGTATAAATCTGTTCCATTTTACCCAACGTATCACTACCACTACCAGATATAACTATAGAACTAAAGCAGAATCCATCTTAGACTGGATTTTCATCTCAGATCCTTCCAAGTATATCACTTCTGGAACTATGCCCAGCTGCATTAGTGACCATCTCCCAGCCTACACAATCTGATCCTGCTCATTCACTCCAAAGCATCATAATATCAAACCTGCATAAAATCTCTCAAAATTTAACCCCAATACATTTAACCACATTCTGAAAACCATTGAGTGGAATATCCTTAATACCCTTTCACTAGATGAGTTGCTCCTCTACTTTAATAGTTCTTTTCTTAACATATTAGAAAGCCTAGCCCCAACCAGAATGAAAAGATACCAAAGCCAATCATGTCCCTTGGTTTACAAAATTGGAACAAACAATGGAAACTCTGTCTTAAATTTAACAATATTTCTGACCTTTAGCATTATAAACAGCTTTGTAACCAAGCTAAAAAAATTATTTCTAAAGATAAACAACAATACTTCTAGAACCAACAAATACATAGGAAAAACTATTAATAATCTCTTGAATCCAGGCACAAAACCTAATCCCTGCCCATATCCCAACATGTCATCTGAACAAATAACAAGTATCTTTAACTCTTACTTTACTGACACCATTGCCAATATTGCATCAACTTTTTTTCTACCTCTCCCTCATAATAACATTTCAACTCTCCTCCCCTCCAACACAACATACTCTTCCTCAGAGCCGTACCAACAATCATGATTTGTCATTCCACCCCCCCTCCAACTATAAATATGTCCCGTCCTAAATGCATCCAACTGACATCTCAGCCTCAGTTTAATCTCTCTCTCCCATCCCTACTTCTTACATCAAAAAACCTTCAGAAACTAAAACCCTGCTCTAACTTTGCTGACAAAATTCCAGCCAAGTTTCTAAAAATCGCGGCTGACTCCATGGCCTACCCTATCAGCATTCTGATATACAGATCTATCCTGGAATCACATGCCCCTTGTCTATGGAAAAAAGCTTTAATCCTACCATTGCACAAAGGAGGCTCCTCAACTGACATCTCAAATTTCTGTCCCATTGCTATCCTGCCCCCCATCTGGAAAATTCTAGAAAAATGTGTCCAAAAACAACTCTTAAATTTCCTTCTGAAGAACAAAATTCTTTCCCCCAGTCAACATGGCTTCCGTCCAGGACATAGCACATTTACTGCACTAATATCCTTCTTAGACATAGTCAACAAAGCCTGTGACACTAGAAATATAGTATCAGCCTTATTCTTGAACTTTTCAAAGGCTTTCGATACCATCTCTCACCCTATCCTCCTATTCCAGCTTCATGTACTATAACAGTCAATGTCATACATTGCACTACCTACATGCCAGTTTTGGACAATAGCTAGTCATAGGCTATGTATATTGTGTGAGTGACTATTATTGTCTATAATTTTTTAACTCTATAGAATTGTCTAGATGTCTAGTATATATTGTACTCAATCACTTACCTGGATTAAAAGCTGCCTCTCCAACAGAGACCATGCTGTTAAATGGCAGAACTCCATTTCCCCCTACATTCACAACCCTACAGGAGCACCCCAAGGCTCAATATTAGGCCCACTTCTGTTTAACATTTTCATCAACAATCTCCATCAAGCTATCCAACAAGGTTCCCTCAGCCAGTATGCAGATGACTCCACTATAGTCTGCTCTGCTCTCAACTCAGACATATTAAAATACCAAACCCAAGCCACATTTTCTACTGTGGAAAATTGGCTCCACAATAACCATCTTTCTTTAAATCCCAAAAGAACAAACTTATGATCTTTACTCCCAAGAGAAATTCTCCTGTTAAAAAGCCAATTTCAAAATACTCTCCCTTAACTCCACCAAAATCGAGTTAGTGACCTCTACTAAATGGTTAGGTGTTATAATTGATGACAACCTTAAATTTGATCTTCACATACAAAACCATATTAGCAAGACCCACAAAAAACTCGGGCTTCTCAATAGACAAACATTAGCCCTATCTTATCTTTTACCCTCTCTAACTTATGGCGCTTCTTTACTACCCAATCTACAGTCTTCAGTGAAAACAAAATTAGAAACATGCTATAACAAGCTCGCTAAATTTGCCACTATACCCACCACTGTACTGCCCTAAAACAACTTCAATGGCTGGAATTCCTCCACTACCTACTCCTCCTTCAGCTCACAACTACTCACAAATTGATATATAAACCTCAAGACTGCCTGCACTCAGCTCTTTATTCACTCTCTATAATCCTATCAGGCCTCTTCATTCTGAACACCAATATCTTGTACAAATTCATAATCCCAAGCTAGCTGCAGGTCAGCTGTCATACTCATAGAACATTGCTAAACTATGGAATAATCTACCTCCATCTATCCACTTACAACAATGTCCTTCCAACCTTAAAGCTGCACTACACAACCGTCTTCTTTCCATGTGGACATGTAACAGTTCCACTACTCACTCAGCCATTAATTAATCTTCCAATTTTAACCCCAAAACTTTACCCCTAGATTTTGCTAATAAATCTTTCCTTTTCTTCTGACAAACGTTTATTATTCTCTACATCCCCTCTTGCCTCCACTTAATTCCATTACACCGTATTCCTCTCTCCCTCCTTTGTTCTTCCTTTCCCTTCCCTTTTTCATCTGCCTTCCTGTCCACTCCTTCTTCATCCACCTATCTCTCTTCCTTTTTCTTCCCCTATTACTCCATAAAATAACTGCTGCTTACCTTTTAACCAAGTTGTATTTCCATTTAGATACTCAGCTTGGTTGTCCTTCTGAAGGCCTTACCGTGCTACGCTTCTCTTCTTGAATACTCCAAACAAATCTTGATATCATTGTTTTGCTTTGCACTATATCCTGTTATTATTGGACCCATGTAGTATGAATATGCTCATTCCCTTATGTCAAGAAGTTTCTAGCAGGTTTATTTCATTGTATGTAAATTCTGTAAATTCCTTTCAAGAAAAGTTTATGTACATCTTTTTGAACATTTCGAACTTTTATGTTAATTTCTGTTAATTTTTATTGTACTTGCTCTGTCAATCTGGAGCTAAATATTTTTACTCTTTGAACTTTTATGATAATTTTTGTAAATCTTTTTGTACTTGCTTTGTCTCTAACTGGAGCTTTTCTCCCTGGGACTTCACTGAAAATGGACTCATCTTGGCCCAGTGGACTTTCCTGGTAAACAAATGCCAATACATAAATAAATTAATAATAGTTGTAACATTTGTGGAATTATTTGTTTTGTGGAAATGCACAAGATCAAGGAGGGTGGGGGCCCTTAATACCATGGAATGCAAGATACAGATTACCACATATGAGTATATAAGAGACAATTATAAGGAAAGGGATTCAAGTCTGTCTTGGTAGTCAGAGGAGTGTAGACCACTTTTTTCTTAGGAGTCTCTGGGGTCTTTCTAGCTGAACAACATGTCCAGAAAGGTGCATGCCAATAGGTATGTATTCCATATGTAGCCTTATCAGTGCTAAATACAGCAGGATGGCCACTTCTTTTAACCTGGATGAGATACTTCTAGACATCAGGTAAGCTACATACAAGGATTTCCTGACTACTGAGGCTATGTGGCAGTCAAAGGAGAGAGAAGTTTGACAACCATGAGGCCAAGATTCTGGACAATCATGGCTGTCTAGAGTGGGGTACTAGCTTTGCTGTTAAGTTGGAAATAAGAGTTTATACCAAAAGCAACAATACTATACTTTTTGCATTTTATTTCAGCACCTTTTCGGTTCACACCTGGTTTGTAAGAATTAATTCTTGTTGCAGAGATGCCATGTCCAGAGTGATTGGACTATGACACATAGCTTACAGTCATTATCAAATATTCTTATAAGTTTTGAGATATATGCATATGATATTTAATCTATATCATATGCATATGATATAGATTAAATATTATATGCATATATACATATGAGTTTATGATGCTACATTGAAAACTCAAATAAACAAACGTCAAATGATCGAAGACAACTGATCGATCACCTGCCCATCAAAAAAATATATATATTTAAATGCGTTTTTTGAAGAACTGTTTTCCCACTTAAAAATAACCATAGCAATCTGATCCAGTTACTAATGGTCATATCTGAAATGTCTTAAATCAGTATACTTACATGGCTCCAAAATGAAATGCAGACTTCCTAAAAACTGTCACTTTAACAGAGTGAAACAATGCCTGAAAATGAAAAGGGTGAAACATTTCCTGTTTCTTTTTTTTTTTTTTGCAAGGGGTGGGGGGGAGGTCAAACCTCTCTGTACCCGCTAATGTCAAGGACAAGCCCCCCACACACTCTGAACTTATATATACCAACTCCATTGTTAAACTCGCTTGAATCTTTGCTGGCACACACTTAGAAATCTCACCTACAATGATTTCCTATGAAGAAAAATGCTGTCTGACTTCTTTTTTTGGTAAGCTACTGATGCAAAGGGAGTTTCTTCTCAAGACTATGTAGAGAAGCCATGCATACACTTAAGAAAATAACTTTATAGACTAAACAGTTATGTTGTTGGACTGTAATGTGGACATTTCCAGTTTGTAGGACAGAGGTCCTCCTTTTTTAGCTCTCCCTTCACATTTTAAGGGAACAGCAGGTGAACTACAAGGCATACAATGATGGCACATGCCCAGGATCTACTGCCAAAGGAGATTTCCAAGTGAATGTTGAGATTAGGACTCATCAGCCCTGACATAAATACACAGTAGCAAGCACTCCCCATACACCACCCCTTCAGTGAGAGGAGCACCAACAAAGTTAATACCCATTTAAAGGGGATTTAGGCAAAGATTGCAAGGGAGTTTGAAATGGGAAGGTAGTTAAGGTTAGGTAAGGAAGGGTTAGTTCATCGAAGGAAGGATGGAGGAAGTGAGGTAGGGATAGGCTAGGGCTTACAGTGATTTTATGTGTGGGTAGTTGGTTTAGGGATCACATTTTGGTATGATCTTGCTACTCACCCATCCCTCCCTCTTTTTCTGGGGTAGGTAAGATTGCTTCCCCACTTGGGGATGGGTGGTTGGATGGAGAAGTGGGTCAGGCTTGATCCTCTCCTGTTCCCCCTCTGGTGTTTGGGTTGGTGTAAGGAATTTTGGGGATAAAAGTGAGCGGTTGGACGCTGCTTTCCCTTATTGTGTTTGGATGGATATAAGGATTTGGGGCTGAAAGTGAGAGGTTAAACGCTGTTTGATTATTAAGAATAAGTGAGCGGAGGTGATGACACTGCTTATTTGGGCAGGTTGAGCAGAGATACACTGCCTTGATGAATGGTTAAAAGGATGTTTTCTTGTGATTAATAAATTGAAATGATGCAGTAATGTTATGATGCAATATGTTATGGTGTTTTTATGAATTTAATAAAAGGTCATCAAGGTCAAATTGGCGTCTTGTTTCTTTATTGATATGGAGCATGACAAGCTGTGTTTAGACAAGCCAAGTTTTAGTGACATATGCTTTTATATATATATATATATATATATATATATATATATATATATATATACATATACACACACACACACACACACACACACACACACACACACACACACACACACACACACACACACAAACACACACACACACATATATATATATATATATATATATATATATATATATATATATATATATATATATATTTTACATTTGTTGACTGGGATAATCCATCTGGGTGTGAGCCCATTTTCAGCGGAGGCCCAGGGAGAAAAGCTCCAATAAAACAAGAACAACATTGACAGGTACAGTGTCGGTTTTACATAGAATTTAACAGAAATATCTAGAGACAATAAAGAAAGTTTAATATACAATAGGCACTTTAGTGAAAAGGAGAACGTTATTACAATATAGTAAAGTCATATATATCTATATCTATATATATATCTATCTATATATATATATATATATATATATATATATATATATATTATTATTATTATTTATTTTTTTTTGAGGGCAGGGGTCCATCTTTAGTTGATCATTTGAGTATACTTTAATATGTGTACATATGTATACCCTTACAAAAGAAAAGAAATTATCAAATTATGCTCTTATTGTAGGTAGCTGATAGGTGGTATTAACAAGTGGGAGTGGGGTATACATGGAGACTATAAAATTTAGGGGATGACATTTGATGTGGGCTTATGTGGTATTAGCCTAGCTTGGTGCAGGAGCAGAGCCAGTTGTTAGTGAGGTGGTCTTTGAGCAGAGTTTTGAATTGGTGTATGTTGGTAGCATTTAGGATGTGTTGAGGTATTGAATTCCAAAGTTTAAGAATGTGGTGGGAGTAGAGGGCGTCCCCGGGTTTGTTGTTGCTTTTGGATACTTGGAGGAGTGTTTTGTGTGAGGATTGGAGTTGCCGAGTGTTGGCATATGGTTGAAGTAATTGTTGTAGGGCTGGGGTTCTGTTTGACTGGTATATTAGTTGGTGAGTAAAGACAAGTTGGGCATGGGTTAGTTGTTGTTGGAATTCTGGCCAATTTATTTGTTGTAGGGCAGAGCAGTGGTGGAACCTATATGGGGAGCTAGTTGGGAACTTGGCTATTTTATTGTAGGCTGATTCAACTTTGATAAGGTCAGTTTTGTTAAGGTTTGTAAAGATGGGAGAAGCATAGAGAACAGTAGATAAGAGATGAGTCATGGCAATGCTTAGTCTAGAATGGCTAGTTAGGAAAGGATTAATTCTGTAAAGTGAGCCAAGTTTGCTGTGTGTTTTTTAATGGTTTGAGAGAGGTGTAGGTTGAATTTTAATTTGCTATCAATTGTGACACCTAGTAATTTGGTATGTGAGCTGGTGTTTATGATTGTGTTGCTGGAGCAGTGGATCTGAAAAGTGGCTGAGGTATTGGGTGTTTTGGTATGGAGAAAGAGCATGAGTTTGGTCTTGTTTGGGTTCAGTAAGATATTAGTGTTAATTAGCCAGGATTCTACTTCTAGGAAGAATTGTTGTGTTATAGCCTGTAGTTGTGTTAGAGAGGGGGCGGAGCATATCAGGGTAGAGTCGTCTGTATATTGGATGACAGAGGCGAGAGATATGGATTTATGGAGTTGATTTGTGAAGATGGTAAAAAGTAGGGGGCCTAATATGGAGCCTTGTGGAACTCCTATGTTCACAGGGAGCAAAGATGATAGCTCCTGGTGCCATCTAACAGCCTGCTTGCATTTGGTTAGAGAGCTGTGGAGCCAAGCTAGGGAAGAATGACTGAAATGTAATGTGGCCAGTTCTGACAGCAGTTTTTGGTGTGAGACTGTGTCGAATGCCTTTGAGAGATCTAGGAAGATGGATGAAACATATTTATTCTGATTTCTGCGTTCATTTCTTGTGTTAGTAAAACTGAGGAGGGTGGTTGTGGTGCTGTGGTGGGGGCAAAAACCATGCTGTGTGTTTGACAGGTGGTTATTGGAAAGAAGGTAATTTAGAAGCTGGGAGTGTGTGTGTGTGTGTGTGTGTGTGTGTGTGTGTGTGTGTGTGTGTGTGTGTGTGTGTGTATGTGTGTGTGTGTGTGCATGTGTATGTGTGTGTGTGTGTGTGTGTGTGTGTGTGTGTGTGTGTGTGTGTGTGTGTGCATGTGTGTGCGTGTGTGTGTGTGTGTGTGTGTGTGTGTGTGTGTGTGTGTGTGTGTGTGTGTGTGTGTGTGTGTTTGTATAAACACAGTGATCTGTTTTTTTTTCTCTAAGGGGCTTCATACTGATGAATCCTAGTCAATGTGAAGTATAGCGTGCCAGAAAGAATGTTCCTTGTCAGATATAGTTCCTTACCTCCACTGGTAATGACAATCATCTGTCTTTCAGCTAGCTGAAGTAAAAAAGCCTAGCTCCGGATGACTGAAGGATATGAAAAGGAGAAGTAAGATACCCTACCAGGCATTCCATTCCACAAATAGGACAATAACAATGACTCTTCAGTTGAACTTTATGTTGGCAGTGCTCACACTGCAGAATTATGAATATATAATACATATTGACATATTTAAAAGAAGCATATAAAATTATTTTGGAAAAAGTGTAAGTTCCCCAGATCCTCCATGTCACACACTCCTGCATCTGCAAATGTACTCAAATGTACTCTACTTTTCATGGGTAAGGAGACACTGCCTTACTCTACAGTTTTACAATCTTGCTGATCCCATCAGTAAAGTTTTAACAGAAATGGGAATCATTTAAGCTTGATTGACTTTTCCCATTTCAAAATCACCAGGGAATAGTAACCATTAAGTTATACTGGAATTATTTTATTTTTTCGGACTGCTTCTAGGGTCTGTACCCCCTAAATGCCTTAGCCTTCCAAATCTATTGTGTTTTAACCAGAAGCCTCATAGCAGACTTTCTAGTCAATATCCTTGAATGAGAAGAGGGTTTTTGTGAGATATAATTTTAACAGCAGAAGTTTATTAAGACAATATGAGGATAGTACATTGCTTTAATGATTTACATATTATTACTTCATATATTTGGGGGACTAGTTAGCAATTAAAACTGTTTGGCAAGAGCTAGTAGAATAGGTAGCTGTTTTCTTATCTGTCTTTACATGATTATCATATCATTAAAGATTTTCAGAGCATTCCCAAGATGAAGTGGGAACAACAGCTAGACCATCTCCTAATTGCAGTGAATAATTGTTTACAAATTTGCAAGAAGAATCACTGAACCATATTATCTAACTACACTTTTTTTAATTATTCCAAGTATTTTTGGTTTCTAATACCATGACGGGACTGGCCCCCATTCCTAAGTCAAAGTACAATTAAAGTTCATGAAATCAGTATTGTTTCACTCTGATGTCAGCCAGTAGTGCTCTTCCCAGCACCTGCAATGTGCCCAGTAATGACTCCTATGGCAGTTTGTATGAAGTTACATGTATTGGTAACATATCTAAATATGATGGTAAATTATTTTTTATAAGACCCGTTGCTCCTACTACTATTGGAACTGTCTAGGTATCTTTCTTCCATGCTGCTCTCATTTCTGCCTGCATATCCTGATATTTTATGACTTTATGTCTCTCTGCATGCAGGACACTGTAGTCACTGGGTGTGGTGATTTCAATGATCGATGCTACTTTTGTCTTCTTTTCCTGGACCACTATATCTGGTTTTCTAGCATCTGTCTTTTGAACTGTTAATAATGGATGATCCCATGTGATGTAGACTTCTTTATTTTCTATGATGCTTTGTGGATCATGTTTCCAGTGTTTTTCAGTCACTTCAATACCATAATGTTTGCACAATCCCCAGTGCAACAGTCTTGCCACATTATTATGCCTTTCAGTATACAGTCCTTCTGCCATTGGTATGTCGCAACTAGCAACGTGGTGTGCAACTGTTTCCAATTCGGTTTTACAAAACCTACATTTGTCTGTTTCTCCCACATGTTCAATGGACTTTTTAAACCAACATGTACACAGCCTGCTATCTTGGGCAGCCAGTATTAACCTTTCCTCTCTTGGTTTGAATTTGCCTGTCCTTAACCATTCCTGTGTTCATTCCTGATCAAAATCTAACTTTATGGATGAATAAATTATGCGAAAGATAGGCATTAAGAGACTAAGAACTATCAAGGAAGTTTGTAAATTACTCATGAGCAGTAGGCCCTGCAAAAAGCTTTATTGTATGTAATGTAGCAGAGACAACAGGTGATTGATTCTTGTTAATTTTACTTACTCCTGTACTTATTTATTTATGGTCACAACTTAATATGAGGTAAATTACAATGAATTCCATATTCAAGCACAACTTGGATCTATGGAGTGGAAACAGAAAATTTACCCCAGGATTGCTCCCTGTGCTACATGCGTGGATCCCCTTAAATTATCTATGGTATAATCCCAGTTATTATTATTAGGGGTAATATATAATTATCAACCATGGGCTGGGAAAGACCAATCCACAAACCAGGCCGATGTGTTAATTCTAACACTAAAAGTGAAACTGGCTAGGCTTAAAATGGCCTGCAAGAGTAGCCAGCCTAGTACTTACATATGAACTTATAACAAACTTCATTCACTTTTCTGCTGTAGGTGCAATTGAATCTGCTTGTTGAAGGAGGTAAGGGAAGGAAGCTGGTAGATGGTGTATGGGGCAGAGACCACTGCAAATAGTTCTCGAGTGACAGCTTGCTGTATTAATATATATACAGTCCAAACAACAGAAAGAAATGGAATAGCTGGTGTTAAAATATTAGAATCAGAAGACATGAGAAACTTATAAAGTATTATTTAACATAACTGAGCCAATGGAGCACATTGCAGTTTTCCATGTGTAGAAGCTTGTACAAAAGTGTACTAACTATAAAAAGAAGTATTTGATAAATTGAAAGCAGACTGCCCATGAGATTACATAGCAGTAATAAAATGTAATGCCTTCTTTAGTGAAAAAGGACACATTCATTTATACAGTGATTAGAGTTTTAATATGTTTCTGACAGAGGTAGAGCCAGTGATAGGAAAGGAGACACCAAGAATGTTTATTTCAACACAGTAACATATCAGTCATATATCATCAGAGTTCAGAGATCTAAGTATTAGTTAATAGGCTTGAAGTTTTTGTTGGGATGGGCTCAGAAACATTTCAGATTATGCAAAACTGTCTAAAATGTCTAAAATGGTAAAAAGGATGGAACACTTCACACAACTGCCTGAAATGAATTTTCATGGCACTGTTTAGGGGCTCTTTCATCTTATTTATTTCAGTTTAATTGCCAGTGCAATGTACTGATCAAAAATAATTTTTGGCATGTGCTATTATTCCATAATGGTCCAGTTTAAGTTATAGGTGAAAGGCTGATAGTACAAGCCTTTGTAGCAGGAGATGACACTGTTGTATAACCACTCATTTCATTGAGAAAGAATTAAGGATTATAATCACTGCTGTCACATGGGAGGCTCTAGTTGCACAAATGCAGGGTTCATAGACATGCTAATGATGCATGACTTTAAATCTTAGATCTGTACAGAGAGAACATCAGCAAACACTGTGTACTAAAAGTGGCATGGATTAACATCTGTGTCTGAATCTTACTGATTGTTATATTGTAAGTGTGTAAGTACTTACTTGCTTTAATTTTAATGCAAATTTTGTCAGCTGTCTCAAGTTGATTAGCAATCAAAACTGTTTGTCAAGTGATGAATGCCTGCCCTAGCGACAGTGATAGAGATATTAATAGTAATAGTGACGATGACGGTAGTGATAGTAAACGTGATAGTGATTGATACAAAGAAGCTGCAAATTAAAGTGTACAAAAAGTGACTCAACAAGTTGCACTGTGCAGTATGGAAACCTAGGCAGTGAAGGCAGACCAGCTAAGGAAGCTAGAAGTAATGGAGATGAAGTGCCCGAGACAGTAAAATGAACACTGAAGGAAAGACAAAGAAGTGAGGACATCAGGGAATCAGAGCACACATCATAGCAGAAGCCCATGAAGTCCCAATAACTCCCGTTGCAGAGAAGATGAAAGAAAACAGAATATGGTGGTTCAGGCACATGTGCAGGAAAGAAGAAAAGGTGGTGAAGACGATTTGGGACAGGCAGAAAGAAGGCAAGGAAACAAGAGTAAAGAGCTGGATGGATTCAATGACAGAAGACTGTGACAGCCAGCTATGACTGCTGAAGAAGGCTAAGAGAGCGTCACCAAATCGAGAAACGTTGCAACAGCTGATGCAACACCGCAACCCATGCAGAAAATGGGAAAAGGGCTTGATGATGATGATTTGCCAGATGTCTCTTCTTTTCTGTTTTAAAAGAAAATTAAAATCAGTTTAAACAGTTATCCACATTACTCTTATTTTAATGTATTTCAAATCTTTTAATGTTAAAACAGTAATCAGTGGAAAAACAAGCCCTAATGGAACAACTGCTAATATGCAACAAGGTAAACATAAATCTACTAATTGTTTTCACTTATATGAAAGCTTCACCCATTAGTTCAACTATGAAAAGTAAAAAATACTACTGTGTACTGATTCATCAAAGTTCAGACTGCTGAGTAAACCAACACTTTAAAATTAGAAAACATTGTGCACAGAACTTATAATTACTAACCTCACGTTAGATGAAGGTACCTAAAAGACATATTTCAGATGCATTGTGTGATTTATGGAAATATGCAGTTTGTTACATAATAACTATGCAAGGAATGGGAATTATATTTATTATTTGTCTATACTTAGAAAATGAGCTTACCTGTTATATAGTGCACTGCTGAAGCTTTCCTTTTAGGCTAATAATTTTCTTGAACTCATGTTTATATTCTGTTTTACCTGCCCAGTCAGTGCGGTATGAATCTTAAAACTAGACTTAATCTTATAATGAAATACATTATTTTCAGAAAAAAAAAAAAACCAAAATAATACACAGGAATATTATTTTTCTTTTAATATCATAGCACGAATAAGTTCTGTTTTAAATGAAATGTATTTTTACTTTGCTAATAATCTATTATAGTAAAAAACATGGCTAATATTGTTTTTTTATACTACATGCTAACAAAATGTGATGCTTATATAATTTATGTTATGCTGAGCATTCTAAATATAAATAATGTACAATTTGCATGAAAGAAAAGAAACAATTAAAGGCTGACTCTAGAAGTCAGAAAGAATCCTGTCCCTTGCATAATTACCTACTACAAGTACATTAGTTTATATAATGGGGAAAAATGTATTTCAGAGACAGCTATGACTACAATGAGGAAGACCATATTACTGACTTATTAGCATATCTCTGAATCATGCTTTATTACCAATAGCACTTTCAGACCTGTGTTGTCAATAGTATTTACCCTGGCGGCCTATACATACACACACACACACACACACACACACACACACACACACACACACACACACACACACACATTCATCTCACTTCATGCATGCCCTTACAACACACACACACTCCCTCATTCATCCAACTTTATTCATGCCCATATAGACACACACACACACACACACACACACACACACACACATATATATATATATATATATATATATATATATATACATACATACATAGATATAGATATAGTGTATATGTGTGTGTAGCTGTGATGACATTAGATGCCTGTCAGGTAGTACTGACAGAAATAAAATATGGGACACTGAAAATAGCTTAGGATTTTCTTGTAAAGTGTTTATGGGTAAGAAGATTGGTTATGCATTTCATGAAAAAATTGTGAAGCTCCACTTATACAAAACTAATTATTGCTGCTATTATTTCTAAGCCTTATCTTGCTTGGGTATATATGCTATCCCTATTAAAGTGTCCTTATGGTAATTGCTTTCTAACTCAATTCATTTCCTCCACTTGCCTGACAGGTCTGTGTATGCTCTCTACCAATATCTCTTGTCTCCTAATCTCTCTTTCCTCAGCTATTGCTCCATGCTTTCAGTGACTTGATTTCAAGGTGGCATCTTTTACTCCTCTGTCCATATTTACAGTATACATCATCTGAACTCTCCTAACCCAGAGAGCTTCTTTTGTGATGCCCTCTTTATTTATTTTCTAACTGAGAGTATTTTTTGCCATTAGAAGCCCTTAAACTGTTTTATCTGATTTGTTTTTGTGTTATACTAACCAAGGGGATTCCCTACTCTGCTCTGCCCACCCAGTCTCCATTCCAACCCACCCGTTATTATTAAATTTATACCCAGTCTCCATTCCAACCCACCCATTATTGTTAAATTTATACCCAGTCTCCATTCCAACCCACCCGTTATTGTTAAATTTATACTTCTGTAACCACTCCTACAATTTGCAGTATTGGAAATCGGCCAATGTAAATACACACACCAATTTTCCAATTTCATCTTAACCAATAAGGTACTGATGTTTACCATTGCTTGCAGATTTCTCTGCTGGCTTTCTTCATATAAGACATTTTCTCTTCTCTTCTCAAAGCACAAACTTTAGGCCCTACCCCATATTTAAGTATTAAACACTCATCACCAATTTGTAGTAATCATCACAAAAATGTTTCGATCTTGAATACAGCTAGCTTATTCTCTTCTCTGACTAAACTTCAACTGATACTCTCATCATTTATGACTCTACAAGTCATGCAGCATATAATATTATATTATAGAAAGTCTTAGTAGAATATTATATTATGCTGCACAGCTGATACTCTATTCCCAGCACCTCTGCTTACTTTACCTAACATTCTGAATAACTCTTTAATAACCAATTACTGATAACACTTACTATAAATTAATCAAGTGGGATTGCACGTTTCACACTACCTAAGCACCATCATTTTCTTCACCAATTGCAATACAAACACTGCCGTCTCTCTCCTTACAATCATACTGTAAACACTTGCTTCAACCAGCACTAGTACATCTCTCCTTTAGTGACTGCACTTCCCCTCTTTCTTCCTTTGTACATTTTCTAGTATGCAGGTTTCAGATATTAGCTGTCTCCTTCTCCCTTTTTACAAATACTTTCTACACTAGAACTCTCCTCCAGACAGCCATTGTAATATGCTGTACTTCCTCTCCTCTCACTTCACTCTTTGCATCATATTTTGGCTTTTTGCTTATGTGTTGACTGTTTCATCATTTATACAATTAATGCATTGCTCTAAGTGCTAGAAAGGTTTTGCCAGTTATCCTATGGACAAAGTCTAGGTGTCATATAGGTTGTACAATGTCAACTATTTACAGACCCTTGTATCTCATAGTCTTAATATCAGATAGGTTCCACTTTCATTCTGTATCCTAATTGTTCGACTTTCTATACTTTTAGTCCAACTCTAACAGTCTAAGTGGCAGATAGACTATACTAGCTATCTTTGGACATAGCCTATGTAGCAGATCCACTGATCCCCTCTTGTCTTATCAGGTCCTTTTACTTAATTGCTCATGCTTCAACTCCAGCAGTCTCAGTAGCAGTTAGACTGTACAATTTGACATATGTTCGATTCTCAGTTAGAGCGTCTTCAGTGTGGCGACATGAGTGAATGGGTGTTCCTTCGTTGAAGGTTGTGCGTTAGGCCCAGCAAGCCAGGACGTAAAAATCTACTGCCAATCATTAGCGGACCGGAGTTCCGCTGTGGCAACCTCTAACCAGGAAAAGCCGAAAGACACAAACAAACAAACACAACCTAGGTGGCAGATTAGCTGATCTCTTTTATCCCTTATTAGATCTGTGTACTTTATTGCCTAGGTGCAAATAGGCTGCACTTTCATTTCATTAAAGAAAGGAAAAATAGTGATCAGTAAACCAGTGTGATCTAAAAATCACTAGAACCAAACAACATGAACAAACAATTGCACGTGGGACCCAGATTCTCTTCTCTAATAGCTCTGCTAGAAAACCACTCCTCGACTAATGTAGTGCACAATCATTTATTATAATAAAAAAGCAAAGCCTAAAAACTATCTTAAACATTAACTGAAAACTTTCTTTAATGCATAAAGTCACAGTGTTTTCATCCTATGAAAAGGACTTCTTCAGAAAAAGTCCAAAACAATGTCCCATCAACCTTATATATAATGAAAAAAATATATAATTTTCTTCCAAGTCCATAAATCCCCTGCCCCCTTATTTTAAAAAAGACCATCATATATATTAAAATACTTATTTAATCCATTAAATTTAGTCTATACACAAATGTGAAATGTTCAGACTTGGAAGGAAATGATGTATTTTTCCATTATCTGTTGCTAACTCGAGTGCAGAAATTATAGATGTCAAAGGTGGATCTTTTACAGCTCCTACTCCTAATTTTGAAAGAAAGAATATTCACAATTAAAAGACAAAATATTGATGGTATTAATATTAATAAACATATGGCTTTTACACTGGATATTACTGTCAATAGTTATATTATAAGGGATATATTAACTTAAGAATTATAAGATTTTATTTGGAAGTAAGAATTTGACTGATACAGTAGGGCAAGGTCCATATTTTTGTATATAGAAAGGTCAGTAGTCTAAAATAGTTATTAGAAAAAGGGCAAGCTAAACCTGGAAGACCTCTGATCTCGAAAAACAAAGGCACATACAGATGTACTGATTGTAAGAGATGTAAATATATTAATGAAGGTTCCTATATTATGGCAAAGAACTATTCTAAAACCATATAATTGCTACTCAACTCATGTTATTTATGTAGCTTCCTTTTTGAGCTGTCCTGAATTCTACGTAGGTATGACAACCAGGATAATGCATAAGATAATTTCTGGGCATATATATGTTATACAAAACAGGAACGAAAATAACTCTTTTACAAACACTCAGAAACATGTATGAGTTTAAAAAAATGTGTTTTTTGTAGTTGACCATCAATTTAAGACCATAAGGGGTATTGATGAATTTGCTTGTTAAGAATAAAGAAACTATGTGGTAAGTACTTTTGCAGGGATATACGTTTCAAGGATTAAATGCTTCCATCAATATTAAATGTTATTTAAAATACAGAAACATTACGATTGGATGATTTGTTATTTGACATGTTTTAATGCATGTAATTTTCAAAGATTTTTTAATGTTTAAAAAATTTTCAAGATGACTTTTTAAATGTTTCTAAAGGTACTTATAATATAAATGTTATTAGTCGTATGACTTGGAGTTTTTAAATGGAACTTGTACACTATTACAGTTTTTCTTCTGAAGAAGTCTTGCTTATAATAAGATTAAAGGTTTCACATATTTTCAGCAAAAAAACTTTAGTTTTTCAGTTGTGGGTGCTTTTAATAGACCCACATATGCAGAGGTGCTAACAAGTAACTTACCCAAACCTCAAAGATCTCTCAAATGTAGTCCTCAGAAATTCTGTATGTATACAAACAATACAACTTCCACCACAACACATAAAACCACATCTTATTGTGTCTCAGCTACCAAGACCATAAGGAGTAACACCAGACAATCCAGTATTCTGGTTGTAGGAGACTCCATTATGAGACACATTGATGTCCATCTCAGCAGAAGGTTGCAGTTAGTAAGACACATCAATGTCCATCTCAGTAGAAGGTTGCAGTAAGTTGCCTGTCAGGCCTTAGGAATCACAAGATCATGCAAACAATGAGGTTACTAAAATCCAAGTACCAGTATGACTCAGTCATAGTCCATGTGGGTGTAAATGACTTGAGACATACCTCCCTGGATTATATGAGGAGAGACATGACTGAGCTCTCTGAGAGTACATGCCACAGGCAGGTATGAGCCTAGCACTGAGCAGAATTCTGATGTCGTCAAGGATGATACCAACAGAAAATTATTAACTTTAATAATTGGCTTAGCTACTGGTGTCATTCCAAAAGGGTCAGATATTTGTCAGCCTCTGAGAACATGGTTGACAGGCCATGCTGCTTTACCAGGGAAGGTCTTCACCTGTCACCATTAGGCTTTTGAATATTGGCTAAAATATTATCCATCTCTCTAGTGCTTTTTTCAGACACTGCTAAGCAGACAAACATCCAACATAGCACAATCTACTCAGGATAAGCTAAAGGTATTAATGCTCAATGCTAGGAGTCTCAACAAGAGACTGCATTCCCTGGAAACATTCCTCACCCTGGAAAATGCTGAAATCTGTGCAGTTACTGAAACATGGTTCAAAGCTACAGAAAACACTGTGGCAGTGCATGGCTATAATACCTTTCATACATTCCTACTACCCACTGCACATGAAAGTGCAAAAGGCAGAGGTGTATCTATCTACATAAAGGATAACCACACCACAAGATTGGTCAGACAATATGACATGGTTGAGTTACTCCATGTCCAACTAAACATAGGAAAAATCCATTATCATATTGTTGCTAGCTGCAGTTCCCCCACCATGAACCAGAAACCCCATACGTCATATCTGAAGTTACTTGAATCACTCACCATTCAGCACAATACCATACTCATTGGTGATTTTAACTACTCCTTCATTAGCTGGGAAGCATACATGGACCACTAACATGCGGTCCCAAAGATTTCTAGACTTTGCCAAAGGAAATGCCCTGGAGCAGCCAGTCTGTAATCTCATTAGGGTTACAAATATCCTAGACCTGGTACTCACAAATATAGGAGAGTATTGCACGCGTACCCCACCTCCATGTGGGATGTCCTCACTGGTTATATTAGCTCACAAAGTGGTAGCCCTTGAAATAAATATAAAACTAGGACCCCCCCACCTAACCACTGAACCTTTAAGTAGTTTTCTTTGGAAAACTACCTGCTATTAAGTGATGGCTAGTTTGCAAGCTCCCTCAAACCCCGAAAACACAGAAACCTATGAAGAGGTGTACACAAAAGCCCTGTACTACTGTATAAACAACTGCACAGATATGGCAGGACCAGACTGAAATAAGTCTCGGTCAAACCACAAAAACAAGCCACTCTGGGTGACCCCTGCTGTAAATAGGTTGTACATCAAAATAAAGAAAATCATTTCTAGAAGTAAGAGTGAATGTGCACAACAGAGGGAAAATTCCCTCATTAGTCTAAACAAGCTAATTAGAACTAGTCATGTTTTATAAAGCAAATTTTGAACCAGAAAATAACCTCCTAAGCTAAGGAGCACCATAAGGCATCTTTCAGTTATGTCCAAAATCATCAGGGAAGACCCAGTGGTGTACAGAATTAGTTGAAGAAGGCATAATCTATACTCATCCAGAAGATGCAGTAAATCTGCTGACTGAAAAATTCATCTCAAACAACTCAAATTTCACCTCTGGTTACCCCCCAAAAAATACCCTTCACCATTCCTCTACCAAAGAACAGGTTGCCACTGCACTCTCTAAATCTAAACCCACAGCTTTGATGGGTCCCAATGATATGCCAGAATGCATCTTACATATATTGAAAGAGGACCTATCAAACCCATTAGGATCTCTTTTCAATGACAGGCTCCAGAATGGCTTTGTCCCGGTGAAGTGGAGGATAGCAACAATCATCCTAATGCATAAAGCGTGGCCATCAACAGACCCATGAAATTACAGACCCATAAGTTTGACTAGTTTTTTATGCAAGGCCATGGAAAGAATAATCATGGACCTGATAGATAATGACATAAGAAAACTTCAAACAATGAACCCAGCACAGTTAGGCTTTGTTAAGGGCAGGTCACACCTGCTCAGTCTGGTGGACTTCTTTGAGAAATCCATTAGGGCAATAGATAAGGGTAAAACAGTGCATACTGCCTACCTTGACCTGGCCAAGGCATTTGACACCATTTCTCTCTCAGGTATTATAGATAAACTCACAAAACTGGGCATAAATCCCAACGTCACCAAATGTGTAGCTAAATGTCTGATGGATAGGACACATTGTCAGAGTGGGTGAATCCAGAAAGATGCCAGTTACTAGTGTATGCCACACAGCTCAGTGCTGTGACCAATCTTGTTTGGTATATACTTCTCTGAAGTCAAGGCTAATGTAGAAGGCCCCTAGCTGACAAAGTCTGTGATGACTGCAAGTTGGGGGCAGTCACTGAATTCCCATAGTAATGTAGATACCCCTCAGAAGGGTTTGACTCCTACAAATGATTGATGCCAGTGCCATGGCCTAAAACTAAATGTAAAAAAAAATGGATTCCCATTGGGAAGTCTAATACCCCTGCAAATTACTTCATCAATAGCATAACCCTAAGAGTGGACTCAGAGGTGAGATATCTAGGTACACAATTAGATAGCAGCCTGAACTTTTTCCTGTCATGTGTTCACAGTGGTGAGGAAGTCCTTCTATGTGGCACAGCTTATATGTAAAGGCATGGCCTCCAGATCCAAGGAAGTTATAGTCCCACTGTACTTGGCCCTCATCAGACCAATAATCGAATACAATGTGCCTTTTGGCATATAGTTGGCCAGGCACTTACAACAGCTGGAGTGACCTCAGAGGTTCCTTACAAAGGATAAAAACAACATGTCCCTGTGTGGATAGACAAAGAACCCTATCCATCTACTCTGTCTCCTATGGACTGTTAAGGGGTAACCTATGCCTAACCTACAAGGCACTTAAAAATCCATCCCTGATGGAAACGTTGCACATTCAGAAGACAACCAGCACAAGGGTCACATGATCTAGGGATCTAAACATGTTCTGAAGCTTGAGCGAAACATACTAGAGAGACAGATATGTATTTTAGAGATTGCCCCTACTCTAGAATAGGCTTCCTATACATGTAAAGCAGAGACTTTCCCTGGCCCGCATCTAATGCAATTTGGATCAATGGATGGGTAATTGTAAATTCACTCGTAGGGTAGCGCCTATGCCCCTTATGGACAGGCAAAACACCCAAAGGCACAAATCTAAGCCATTCTCTATCCCCTAGGGATCAAAAATCGGCACAATGTGAGTAATATTGTCTGGCCTTGTAAGGGCTCATAAATTGTTAACCTTGTAATCTCCTACGAACCTATGGCTATTATTATCCTCTAGTAAACCCATGATATCTAGTTCGACCACAAAATAGTTTCCTCATTTCCTGCATTGCCTGGATCTGTTGACTGGGTCATGTATTTACTCCCAAATGGTGTATGGCAGTTAGTCCATGATCATTTCCATCCACCCACTATAAGTGTCAATGTCCATTCATAAATGTACTGCCACTGAACCACATGGCCTGTTTGTTTCCTATTTATTGAAGGCAATGTTTGATACCCAGTGACACACTGTGAATTTAATAGAGGGGAATGCAAAGACTGTTCAATAATCTTACATCAGAAAAATTGCATTATATGTGAGTATACCATGTGAGCCCTCTACCACAGGAATCCTGCATCAAATCTGACCCACTGATGTAAAGTCCTAGGTATCAGACACCAACCAAAACCAATGAGATGAGTTGAACCCAGGCTATATTTATAAAAAACAAGACTGCTTTATTGTAAGTTCCAGACATACAAGACTTCTTTATTGTAAGTTCCAGATGTAAGCTCTTTCGCAATCAAACTGATTGCTTCTTCAGATGTATAAAACATTACTAAAGCAAGCCATTTATATAAAACCACCAATAGAATTTAGTTGAGAAGCTGAATACATCTAAAGAGACAGCAAACAATGCATACAGCAGAAAAACATTCACCACTTGTACAACATAATGCTCTATCTCAAAAGTGGCTGTGCTTTCAATAACGGTTTAACTGGAACTTTGTCATTCAGCCCTGAACCAAAAGCAGTCCTCAGCCTAATGATCCACTTACGTATATCCTCACCTCTTAGACTAACATCAAGTTTACCTATGACCAAAAAGTTAAATTTATGTAATATTGAAGTCTCCATCACATGTTTAGATAAAGCATTACTTACTACCCTATTATCAATGCTATAAAGGTGTTCCCATATACAATCTTTTAAGATGAGTTTAAAGGCATGGGAGAGCTTGGGGCATGGAAGAAAACATTTGTAGTTATGGCCCAAGTACACAAACCCAGCACAAACTTGAGTATAAGGGATTTTGGGCAACAACATAAAGAAAATTTAAATTTTCCTTTACCTATCAAGCAGCAAACAATGCTGAGGGGCTCGAGGTTAACAAGCAGCGCAGAAACAAATGGAAATAGCAGCAGGACTTATCAGATGCCCCTATAAGATATGTCTGGAACGTACAATAAAGAAGTCTTGTTTTTATGAATATAGCATGGGTTTGACTCATCTCATTGGTTTTGGTTGGTTTTGTTTATATTTTATACCTGGTGAGATGTTTGTTCAGCACATCTTGGTCCTTTTCTGTTTGTACATAAAGTCCTTGGTATGATGGGACAGGGCCCTGTCAGTCTGATCTAAACTTATCACAAATGTTCTGATTTTTTTTTTAATTCCAAAAGTTAGGTGAAAAATGTTTCTCATTTGTCTTTGTAGGTAATATACCTCCCCCTCTTATATATGTATCTTCAGAACTTCTATAAACCTTTTGTAATTGAGCCTTCTGAAATGTATTGTGTTTTGCCCCCAAAGTTATTTTTTATCATGAAAGCAATTATGGATACCTCCTATTACACAATTTTTGCATAAATGTGCTTTTTTCAGTTAGCAAAATTATTTGCAGTTATTTGGCTCAATAAAGATCTTACAGATGAGATGTAAAAATAATTTATAAAATCAGAATAACTTAGAACCTTTTGAGCTGCAGTGTAATATTCAGGGAGAAGATTACAGTGTCACTGGAGCAGTAGGTAGCACACTCAACTTTACTGCAGATAGCTGTGGTTCTATTCCCACACCAGGTTGATCAGTTACTGGCATTAGAGTGCAGCATAAAAGGGTGTTGCACTCCTGAGTGTGCCTCCTTCAAATGAGATGTTAAACCAAGGCCCCTTCTGCTTGAGTTGGTGGTAACTCAGGTAGATATAAGAGATCCCACAGCACTTATTAAAAAGAGTAGTGGAAATTCCACAATGCCCTGGCCAAATTTCCCCTAGTAGTACAAATACCACCTCTTGTTTCCCCTGAAAAGAAAGTAATAGACTAGTGAGACTAATTAAGTTAAATAAAGTATAAATAAATGATACTTGCATTTATATCTTTAGCAAATTGCAATGTCTAACATATGCATTCCGGTGCATCCTATTTTTGCCTTCTGGTACAATATACTTATCAATCTAAGATAAATAAATCTAGGTGGAAGGTTCCCAGTGTACCTTAGAGTTTTCCTTACAGTACCTTCTTTACTTTCTTAACATTCTGTTATTGAAATTATTTCACATAATTTAAGTTCTATGTTCTGTGTCTAAGAATTTAAAGTGTCCTCTGTGTCATAAGAGAGTATTCATAATAATCCAGTAAAAACACAGCATTTTTTAGAGGTTTGGACACAAGTAGAACAGAAATTATTATGTTATAAGAATTTAAAATGTGTCTTTATGTCAGAGTAAAGTATTTATCATAATCAAAAAATCACATAATTTTTAACAAGACTGTACACATTAGAACATAATTATCCATGTTAATACATTATGCATTCTAGCAGATTAGCTTACTAATACATCACATACTAAATCAGTTTGTACTTAACTATTTGGTATGCAAGTGTGTGTGTGTGTGTGTGTGTGTGTGTGTGTGTGTGTGTGTGTGCACACTTGTACTAGTCTTGATTAAGACCAGGCCAGGACAGAAATGCCTTCATTTCTGAATTTAATTTCCCCATTATTTTATTTAGTATTAATGCCATGCATATTGGAGAGTCATTTCATGGAACTGATTTATTACTTCTTTTGAGCTGCATAATAATTGGTTTTCTGCAATCATGAGGAGATTTGTCTTATTTATACAACTTACTACCTAATAATGTAGGGCCAGAAACAGAGAGGCTGAAAATCCCATATTAAGCAATTGATGTTTTCTTTGAGGACATGAGAATATATTAACTTTGATATGGTGTTCTCCAAGTAAGGCTTTTTTCTTTAGATAACCGCTGAAGTCTAATAAAGAAATACCTCATTTTGCTTTCCAGTGGTTTGGTTACTGCAGCCTGACGAAAAATAATAGTTTAGAGTACTTGCAATTTCTGTTTGGTCTTTTATGGATTCACATAATTTAATTTGTACTGCTATACATACAAAGAATAATTTCTGTATATTTTTGTGTGTATGGAGTTAACATGTATATAAATTAATGTGTTATCACTTGTCTGGGATTTGGCCTGATTTAGGTTCCATTTAAATACCTCCAAGTCAAAAAAATTGTTCTCACAGCTGGCAAGTAGTGCATTTGTTTATGTCTTTAATGACTTACAACCTATTAAATGCTTGGATTTGTGCTCTTATTTGTAAAGGAATTTACTTTTTAGATTTTTTTTGTACTGTCAGAATTTTAACCATATATAATGTTTCATCTTTAAAGATACTGTGTGCTCTTACTTGAAATTATACAGAGTGTTACAGTGGACACTGAAAAGCATGTTACATTTATCTTGACATAATAGAATTTTCTCTGTATATTGTAAATTGTATAGTGTATAAAACTAGCTTGTTGGTATGCTATAATGCAAACTGAATGAACGGTAGGATCATAATAGTGCAAAAGTAAAGTTCCTGAAGAATTCTAGGATATATTGCAAAATTCTAGTATTGACATCTGTATTCACCAACAAAATTATGGAATATATAAGACATTAACTGGTCCAGCACTTACCAGTTTTGCACATATTGAAAATCAGATAAGGTGACAGTTTCTAATCTCTTTATGACTTTGCCCTTGATATTAACATACCTCCCTCTCAGTCAATAATGCTGTGTCTTACTGATAACATGAAAAAGAACTAAGCTAATTTCTTATACCATACAGACCATGTGATGTGGAGCTTGCCATTATAATAATACTTTTGCAGTGCACTATAAACCCTACTGATTTAGAGCTGCCAGGAATCCAACAGTACTAAAGTGAAAATAGCTATACAAAATGTAATCATATATACTTTTTATTCTGCAATGATACTATAGTAAACTGCTGTCAGTTGTAAACAAGGCATATTTTTACATTAGAGAACTACAACATTTCCTATCTGTCTTATATTTTCAAAAAAGAAAACAGAATATTACCACTGTAGATGTGCCAGCCCAGCTGGAAGACCCACTGGCATAACTTAAATGTTCTGGGCTACAGACAAGTAAAATAATAATTGAAAGCTATTGGTCCAGTACAAGTAAAATCCAAGATGAAACAAAAGAAAGCACTTATGCAGAACATATGGCACTGGCTGACAATTTAAGGACCCTATACACATTAAAAGAGCAAACAAGATGCTTTAGATAACGGTCCAGTTCATGCAAACACATTTGATTTTACTGAATTGGTCACTGAAACAAATATTAGAAATAACTTGAGATGCAAATGAATGAACCCTTTGACAAAGACGACTGAGAAAATCAAAAGATGAATATAAAATGTTGGTATTTGGTATTGCATGGCATTAACAATTTATTTTATTTTCAATATGCAATCATATTGCATGGTTTGGTCTGTAGAATTTATCTGATAGCCACTCTTACAAATACTTATAGCAGTGTGGTGTCAGGGTTGATGTCAGGCTAAGGAAATTTGATTTTATAATGTTATGCATCTCATTTCTTTTTCTCATTTCCTACTAGTAGCTCATTTTGATCTGCAAAATATGTAGACATTTGTAGCATTTTATCATGTAAATATAAAATGGCATGAAAGGAAGGGAAATGCATGAATTTGTCTGAAGATTTAACCTTTTGCATCTCCTGTGCTACAATGTCATAAAATGTAATCACAGCTCATTTCAAACAAGAAGCTGATTTGAACTGAGAGAAGAAGGACAGTAAGATGCAGACAGTTAAGAGATGTATGTTGATATCCTATGTATTGGTGCTCTCTATTGGTTTTTAGATACTACAATTAAATCTTAACCTTTACAGGACGCACAAATGGTTTAGTTAACTTTTGCTGTAGGAAAGTAAAACAACTAGAAAAAAAGGTAAGATGATGTAATGCTTTTTTTCAAGAAATGATATAATAGCTTTTATCTCTGGCTCTCAAAAGTGTATATATATTTCAGCCTTGTCTTTGTTTTGTTTTTATTTGGAAGATATAGTGGTGACCACTCCCCTATAAGATTGCAGACCTCGATTTCTCTGTTTTACCTTCCTGAAAAATTATAACAGTAAATGGTACTCCATAAGGTAGAAATAGTGGCATATTTAGCTAGTCTAGATAGAGGTTTTCTTTAAAATATTCCTACATGTGTAATTAAATGTTATTTTATTCTTTGTTGGGCATTTTCCACATTTGATTACATATGTGTCATTAAACTGTACTGTAGTCTTATTGAGTTAAGTTTATTCACTTTTAAGCTCTGGTGGTTGGTCTCTATCATATATGTACAATTGATACTTACCAGCTAGGAGGAGAGTTATCTTTTCTCACTTTAGGTATAAACTTGGCTCATAATATCAGAGCTTCTATACACTTGATAACCACAAGATTGATTACTGAGGATTGTTACTGAATCCTGATCCATAAACTACTAGATAAGTACTTTACAATAATGCATTGCATTCTTTTTTAAAATATATAAAAGTTGCTGTTATAGTTGTGCATTTTTGCAGAGTATTTCCACTGTAAACTATATTTTAGTGCTGTTGCTTTTACCACTTTATTTGATTGGTGTACTGAATCCAGATCCATACAATAATGTATATTTGTTCCACATTCCTGTTTTATACTTTACATTATAATATACTTGTGTTGCTCATAAATCTGTATATTATTTGCTGAATGTTTCCACTCTGATCTGTTAATAAGTGGTTTTGAATTTTTTGCCTGTCAGTTTATGCACTTCTGTTTGTTTTATGTTTTTAAGTTGATTACTTACTACAGACTGGGTGACTTCTCACAGTGTTTTTACATTAAGAAGATTTTGATCTGTACTGTAGTGGTAGGAGTGGGTAGTCAAAACTCTTCCTTTATAAACTCATCATGTTTGGCACTGCTTATCATACAGCAATGGTTAGCAGTACCACTGGAGATGACCTATCGGTAGCAAGGTAGGATGGGTTATTCAGTAAGCTGGACCAGAAACAGGTATATCCCCAGATGTGGTAATTTTACTCAATGTCTTTTCTGCCATTTTTTACTTAAATCCAGTGCTTACATAGCTCAACTAACATAACACTATCACACTCCAATATTGCATTATTAAGTAATGGAAATAGTTTGTATTTTCCATAATTTTCCACAAACACAGTTTAGCAACTGTGATATATTCTCTGTATGTCAGTATAGAATCATGGCAGCTTCCCAATGCTACCTCACTCCCTAATGTTGAGGATACCATTCTTGAGTTGTTGCTATTAGGATGTGAATACTGCTAATATTTATAACTCTGAACTATCCAAATTGTTTACCTTTAGATAAGTGCATGTTAAAGTAAAAATGCTGTTGTTAGCATGAAATAGTTGAGAAAGTGCTATTTTTGCTTAATTTCTTATTTATGGGTTCTAACTCATGTTTGCTTGAGCACTTATTTTTGGGTTCAAAGTGCTGTTGTTTGTTTGAAAGCTTAATTTTTTTACTTTTTTTAATAAGGTCCTTTTCACTTTTCCCTTCCCTTTTTTCAGTGGGTCCTTTCTTCATTTGTTTCGATTACACATGTGCTTAGTACTCATCTCTTTTGGAGTATTTTTAATGATAATCTTATTCATGTATATAATGAATTATTAAAGCAGTTATGTCAAACTGTAGTATATTTCCACAGTGTTAAAGCAATTATGACAACAAATAGTATATTTCCAAAACATTTTGTAAACTACCTTCAATATTTCATGGAATATGTACCTCTCAAGGACTGTTTCACTGCACACTCATAGTAAATATCTCATTGAATGTGCACTTCATAAAATGTGTTTTGTAGCACACACACAGATATTCATCTAAAATTGTGGACGACACCTTACGTCTAAAGCTGTAGCTACTATAACTTGGATATTAGCATGTATGTGCAAATTTTGGTAAGCACAAACTTGTAAAAACACAAAAAAATGGATGGTAAAGCAAACAAACCAAAGAAAACCAGTTTATTTAGGAATGTTGTCCACTTAATACACAGGACTTCTTCAGAATAAAATACCACATCCCTCTACAAACTTATATATACATACAAAACAGCCTTAATAAATGCCCAATTAAAACACATAATTGATTATTAAAGCAACAGTCCATTTCACATCTCAAATATATACACACATATGCAAGTATAATATAAAAACTCTACTTATACTAATGCAGTTTATAAAAACATAATTAATAAAAATAAGTTCAAATATACATAGCAGCCTTTAATTTTAATAAACTTTAATTGGAAATATATTCATTTATACTGGGAAAGCAGTTGGATCTAGTTTTTAATTGTAATTTACATTACAGAAATCTAGGAAGTCCTCCACTGGAACGCCTCTCTGGCCCAAGTCTGCCCTATCAATAACACAAAATCTGAACCTATGTCCAGCATTCTGCATCAGATGTTTATATAAAGCATTTCTTTCATCTTTCTTTGTAATATCATAGTTGTGTTGGTAAACTCTTTTCTGCAAACTTAACTTAGTTTTATCTATATAGAAAGTGGGACAACATAAACATTGGGCTAAATATACCACAATTTTGCTCCCACAATAAGACTTACAATGAAGTTTAATTGTCCCATATCCTTCCACTATCACTTCTCAACATTCAACAATATAGCAACACTGTGAATAGTGGCCACACTTTGCCATTTTACCAGGCCCTTCCACTCTCAAAGGCCTCTCAAGTAGTGTCTTAAAACACACATCCTTCTTATAAACCAACAATGGTTTTTCACCCACATATTTCACATATTCCAGATCCATTTCCAACATTTTTCAATTAGATTCAACTATTGCCCTAAGATCATAAAATGTAGTATTAAATTTAGTAACCATAGACTTGCTAAATGTCATATATTAACCTTGTATATTGCTTAAGGCTGCTGGAGTACTACAGCCTGTACCTAATAGAGGGACAAAATGTCCTACTTTTCTTTTTACCCTCACCTCATTAAAGATGTTTAATAAAAAATTCTCAGGATATCCCCTCACTTTAAACATATTAAACAGTTTATCATACTGTTTATTAAATTCCTCTTCCCCAGTAATCATCCTAGTCAACCTTACACATTGTCCTTTCACTAAGGCTTTCTTCTGGTGGCTAGGATGCATGCAATCAAAATGGAGAAACGTATTTGAAAAAGGTCGGTTTATGATAAATTGTAGATTCAAAACAATTCTTTGACCTGTTAATTTGAATAGTAATCTCTAGGAAATTAACTGACTTACCTTTTACATCCATAGTAAACTTAAGAAAATCTATAGTGGAACTTCAGTAGTCATAAAATGTATTTAACCTCTACTCACTGTCCTTCCAAAAGAATATCATATCGTCAAGGAATCTTCCATACAGTACCCAGGAATCTTTAAACACAGAGTTAACTACATAGTTTAGCTCCCAAAATGAAAGTACTACATTTGCAAACATGGGGGCACAAGCTGCCCCCATAGCTACTCCCTTCTTTTGTCTGAACAATTGGTTTTCAAATACTAAAAAGTTATTCTCTAATACCATTGTCATAAAGTTTCTCATTATCTCAGCGTTATTGTTGTCACCAGCATGAAAGACTAAATAGCCATTAAACAAATCCATCCCTATATTGTGTGGGATAACAGAATATAAATCCTGTATATCCATAGTAACAAATCAAATTGTCAGATATTTTACTCAAAAAATCCCATGAGTCCCTCAGAATGCAGGGGTTATTAACAAACATATTCTTCAAACCAATGTCCAAAAACCTGGCTAAAAAGAAAGTCTTAGATGTTTTAGCATCTACTATAGGATGCATTGGTGGATCAGTGAGACTTTAATGATTCTTAGGAATACCAAAAATGGTGGGGATTTCAGGGACATAATCAAAGACCTTGTTGGTAGTATCACCATTAAGCAACTTATCTTCTAAATAAAGGTTGATGTTCCCATATGTTACATTCAGCTGATTAATAGAAATTTCTTCATAAGCATCTTTGTAAAGCAAACTCAGCATTTTATTAATGTAATAAGTCAAGTCCAAAACCACTAAACTCCCACTCTTATCTGGTTTCATAATCCTAATTTGTTTATTGTTCACGATTTCACGTAATAAAAGCTTTTCTTCTTCACTAATGTTTTCAACAACAGGCATACTTACAGGAGAATTCTATAAACTCCTGAAATAATTCTCACATAGTTTTTCAAAAATTAAAACAATAGGATGCATTGGCAGGTTAAATACACTTGGTTTCTTTATATTTGAAACAAGTGCATCCCCCCACATTATCTTTAAAATAAAAAGTACAGTTCAATTTCCTTATGAGTAACTTAAATTGAATCAACAACTCATCTATTTTTGCTTTCCATGTGGGTACAAATGAAAAACGCCTCTCAAAAAGATTAGTCCAAGCACTATCCCCATCAACCATACTATAATTGTATAATTTGAAGTCATTTTTACCATTTGATACAATAGAGCAGTCTATTAATTCCTCTTCCAATGAGACATTGTGCCTCTCCCCCTCCCTCTCCGGTTGTAGGGGAGGTTGTGGGGTTCTAAATTGTCCAGACTATGTTGATAAAAGTTCCTGCCCCTCTGTTCCAAGAGTCTCTATGACCTCTTCAAAGGGGCTGTTCTAAAGGGTATTCCTCATGTTCAGAATTCATAACCTGGTCAGCCTGGTTCACAATGTCATTATGTCCATTATTACCAAAAGAGTCTGTATTTCCCAAATGTGGTGGCAGGGAGTAGGCAAAACCTTTTTCATAATCTGCTTTATTCCTTGCAAGTTTTTTAGCTTTTTTATTTTTCATGTCCAGTATGTCATTCTCAGTTTTCATTAATAATGCATTATACTGTTCTCTTTTACTGTCAAATAGTAAGTCATTTTGAATGTTTGAGTCAAATCTTTCAATTTCAGTTAAAAGGCACACTATCTGCCTGTCATTGTCTTTAATCAGTACTTCCAAAAATTTACAACCATGCTGATTAAATAATGAGGTCAATTCATTATGAAAAACAGAGTCCCTTACTAACCTGGCAGGGTATTTCCAACAGCAAAGCCCCTTTGGTACTATCTCCAAATGCAAACATTCCTTTAAATAACTAACTTCAAGCTGCAATTTTCTATATTTCTGTACCTGTAATAAAAATTCATTTAACTGCTTTTCCAGGGTACCAAATGATTCATTCTGCACCTGCTACGATGTTTCACAAAGAAAACTGGAATTAAAGGAATTAAACATCTCCTGTAAATTTTGGCAGCCGATACTACCTCCTCTTACTTCTGAACTACCACTACTGAGCCCAGAAGGGGCCGTCCCACTCACAGGAAGTGATGATATACCATTAGGACCCACCCTTTCCCTCTGACCCAGGATTATGTCGCTGAACACTGAAACTTGTGAATTACATCCATTCAAGCCATTCTGGCTATGATTTTGACCTCCATTAAGCTGACCAACACTGGAGGACTGTGACAATCACTGCAAAAGTTCACAAACAAGCACAGTAAGGTCTCCCACTGAAGCACCAAGTTTTTGTTGCATTGCATATAGTTCCTGCAGGTGACAACCATCTTCTTTGGCTCTAACTTCACCTTCCATGACAATACAACATCAACCAAGGTAAGCACAAACTTGTAAAAGCACAAAACACGGATGATGAAGCAATGAACCCAAAGAAAGCCAGCTTATTTAGCGCTTTCATCCACTCAATACACAGGACTTCTTCAGACAGGTAAAATGGTGAAGTGTGGCCACTGTTCACAGTGTCCCTATATCCATGAATGTTGAGAAGTGATACTGGAAGTCTATGAGGCAATTAAACTTCATTGCAGGTCTTATTGTGGGAGCAAAATGGTGGTATATTTAGTCCACTGTTTATGTTGTCCGACATTCTATGTAAATTAAGTTTGCAGAAAAGAGTTTACCAACACAACTATGATATTACAAAGAAAGATAAAAGAAATGGTTTATATAAACATCTGGTGCAGAATGCTGGACATAGGTTCAGATTTTGTGTTATTGATAGGGCAGCCTTGGGGCAGAGAGGAAGTCCGGTGGTAGGACTTCCTAGATTTCTGGAATGTAAATGGCAATTAAAAAAACTAAAGCCAACTGCTTTCCTGGTATAAATGAATATATTTCCAATTAAAGTGTATTAAAATTAAAGGCTGCTGTGTATATTTGAACTTATTTTTATTAATTATGTTTTTATAAACTGCATTAGTTACTTAGTTCAATGTATATGCTTGTTGTTCCCACTTTTTTGTGTCACTTTATTACCATATTATGCAGCCATGACTGCATACTTATATTCTTGCAGATAAAACACTGTAAGTCATGTACTTTTTAAATATTGTTTTATTTCCCTTGCTTCATACTATGATACCATACCCCTCTGCTTTGCATCCATTACCAGTTCTACCAGTTTTTCCACATCTCCAGACTGTCTCAAAAAGGGTTAGGACTGCTGAAGAGCTTAAGTACATCCTGGGAAGTCTAGTCATGGCAACATCTGCTGGGGCATTTTTTTATTTATGCCTTCACCCATTTTCTTTCCTCCCCTATGCCCCTGTTTTTGGTTTGTCCAGAGGTGGAGCATGCAATGGGGACAAGCTGATGTATTGCCCTGATTCCACAGTAGCTCAGTCAATGTCCCCTCCCTAATTCCTCTTATGACTATCTCCTCCTTCTTTACTTGTCACAGGACTCCACCAGGTATCAGGCAGAGAATGCTTTTGAGACCATCCTCACCTGGTATGGTAAAGTTCTTCAGTCCCCTAACCTCCATCAGCCACTCAAGCTACTAATTGAACCTGGGTGCCTCCTTCAGATGAGATGTTAATCCATGGCCCTATCTGCTTGAGTTGGTGGTAGCTCAGGGGGATGTAAGAGATCCCACAACACCTATCAAAACAACTAGGGAAAATTCCTCAATGCCCTGGCCAAATTTCCCCTAGTAGTACAAATACCACCTCTTGTCTCTCCTGAAAAGAGGCTATTAGACTACTGAGACTAACTCAGTCAACAAAAGGATAAGTAAATGATACTTGCATTTATATCTTTAGCAAATGTCAATGTGTGGCTTGGCTGGGATATAGTTTGGGCTTTATCCTTTTATTCTACCAGAGTGGACGTTATGGAAAGTCAAACATTTTCTTTTTTTCTTTCTCTCTAAAGAGATGGTCAGCTAGTTGTAGTAGCTGAAGTACTTACACAATATGTATCTGTGCTTTTCAGACAAATACATTCATATTATTATGTTACCAATACATGTATCATTCCATTAGCATTACATACTTCTCTGCTAATGTAGTTCAGGATACAGATATTTTAAGCATTCTTTAGCACTCCTATCTTAACAGTATAGATAAATATCTGCAGGTACACATTTGTCTTGTACAATACCTTCAATAATGCAATGTCTTTAAATGTTTACTAGTATTAAATATGCTTCCCCCTGAAAAAGTATTTACTTAACTACAAAACTCTGGCCTTCCTCCCTGTACTTTGTATACCCACTCAGCCAGCTGGTATGGCCTATGATTCTTCAGGTCATCATACATATGATGGAACAGCTGGCCACATCAGATGATCCTTATCAGGGTCTCCAGGTGTTCACCCAGTGTCTCCAGGTGTTCACCCAACTACTGTCAGATATTGCTTTTTTTCCAGTTAGTGCTTTTATTGCATGCCTTGATATTTTCCAGATATGACTCCTTCAGAACTTCTACCACAGTTTTGGTCTCCATATCAGACCAACTTGGAGCGCAGTCTCATGCCTTAAAAGGTACTGCTATGACTAGATGTACCACTACCAGAAGAAAGAAAGTATAAAGAGGGCTATGGTTCAAGAACCACTCCCTGTGGGATGACACACTACATTAACCAAACCAGATAACTTCCAGTGTTATTACCATAGGTACTGATAACTGGCAAGTTTGGTTTAACTAAACATACTTTGTCACAGACACGTTTTTTAAAAGAATGCATTCTAATCTGACTTATATTGTACATAAAAAAATGCAAAAAGTATTTCTGTTATGTGATAGTTATAATTACCATAGATAGTTTTTGGAAGTACAAAACATGAATGTTATACATTCCTTCACTGTAGCATGAAGGATACCTTGTTTTTCCTTTTGGGGTGGTGGAGTTGCATAACTACATCTACCTATGCGGTAGGTGGAAGTGACAGGTTGTGTCAGAGGAGAGTAGCTGGACCAAGAATACACTGCATTGCTGTGATAACTGGAATGCGTAAGACTCCATTTTGTTTACTCTGAATATTTTCACATATCAGCTTAACTGACCACATCAACATGCTCTTGCGGCATGTTGGAAAAGGTGTGGACATGGTGCAGAAGGCTGTTGACTCTGTAAGCAATCATCCACAACACACTCACAGGAGTCTGAATCAATGTTCACGAGCATCCCTTACTGCTTTACATACAAATGTAGCTGTACATGTTTGTGCATTACTGTGATTCATAGAGATTAAGGCAAAAGATCCTAATTTGTATAAAGAGCATGTAAACAGACTGGTATTTACGTGGAAAACTTGAATATCCCCATAATAATGTGCCATTATTATAGTTAGATGGGAAAGCTCTTTGGATACCACAGACTTCTTAAAGCAAGGAAATAATATCACAAATATTGTAACTTAAAATAAGGACTTACAAATAGTCAACAGTATTTAATTAATTTAAGGAAATGTTGCTTATACTAATATCATATACATATTATGATGGGTAATTAAGAATACTGTAAACCTGTCATTTGTTAGTGGGAAATTAGTACAGCAACATTGTAAATAGATAATGATCAGTGAGGAAAATCATTACTTTGTTGTCATATAATGATTGTCCGTACATGGTAAATATGCAGTTGTTAAGTTGTGAACTACTGTAGTGGTAAGGATTTCTGACTGTCAGTGATAAAGCAAAAATGATATGAATACATGACAATGGTAGGGGTAGTGGAAGGATGGATCTGTTAAAAGTGTTTGCTTTATTTAAGTGAATGTACTGCAAATTATGCACTAGCACAACTACACCTGCTGGATTTGTTTAATGTGTTATGTTATACTGCCAATTAAACTATATTCTTCAAGCTGCTGATAGCATGCCACTGACCTGGATAATGGTTGAAAAGGGTCCTTGGGCAAATACACTTACTAGCTAACAAATGTTAAAATAATTAAAGGAATGGACAAGTAAATAAACAGATAACTATAACTGTATATGTTTTTAGTCTGCCATGCCTTAAATATGCATGGTAGGCATCTTCTGGAATACAGTACTAGTGTGTGCATATTTCATGAAAAGAATCATATTTATGACTGTACAGGACTTACACAGGGCATGGGAAAATGTGCATATAACTATGGGGTTTATGTTGCCTAACATTTCTTAGAGGGTGGCAGGCACATATGGCCAGTTTAAATGATGATTACATTCGCAATATATTTGTGCTTGACTGTGACTTTTTCTTTTAATTTTCAGTAATGATAAAAACAGGGGATCAAAGCAGAGAAAGGATAACAGATGATGCAGATGATGATGGCACTGGAATAATCTGAAGTCATGTGGACACTGGCTGTTACCAGCATCAGATGCAAAATCACTTGTCTGCTTATGAAGGTTGGTTTAAAAACAGTACCATATATTCATACAGAGAACTGAATGCTGACCAAGAATGATTATGTTAAAGAAATGACAAATACTATTACTAAATGAACCTTCTATATCAGCACAGAATAATAATGAAGGCAGTGTGCATGGTAAGTGTTCCACACATGCCCCTTAATAAACATAGAGTTGTGTATGCTATTTCATTATGAGTAATGTTTTCAAGTAATGTTACAAGATCAGCATTGGAAAACAGGCAGTTCCACCATATGGATGAATTTGGAGGATGTCAACATCAGAATGCTAGCTGGGGATAATGATAATGAAAACATAGTTATATTTTTGGTAGCCTTAGGAAAGTGGCACACAGTCCATACATTTAATTGCAGTACCTCACTCCCCAGAACATGTTAGTTATTCTGCACAGTGACTATGCATCACAAAGTCAACCACATGCTGGCATTGAACTCAAGCTTGTACAGGAGGGATAATTATGCACCTGTACACCATTATCTCAAAACCCAGATGAACACTTTGATGATGACGACGACAGGCATTCAGGGTAACAGTGTCCATACTAACACCTTTGCAAAAGGGAGACATTTGTTACAGCTACCCCATGAAACATGAAAGATATTGACTGCTCAGCAACAACGATGCTGTGCCATTGTTAGGGCTGAAAGCACTGCCACAGAGAGTCAGCTGGAAATGGTCATAGCCCTGGAAGGTATGTCTGAAGGTTTCCAAAATGGCACAGACTATGGGTAATGCCAGGATCACACTAATGAAATTTATGTTGGCACACCAAGCACCCGTGACCACCTCCATTCACACACTAGTTAGGACATACCAGAAACAGTCACCAAGGCCATTGATGAGGGAAAGGCAGTCCACACAGCCTACCTTGACCTGGCAAAGGCTTTCGACACAATACCCCACTCAGGTATCATTGAAAAACTCATCAGCTTAAATGTAAACCCATACGTCACAAGATGGGTTGCAAACTGGCTAAGTGACAGAACCCACAGGGTCAGAGTTGCTGGTGCCATGTCAGACTCAAAGCCTGTCACAAGTGGTGTCCCACAGGGCTCAGTCCTAGGCCCACTCTTGTTTGGCATCTGCTTTTCAGAAGTACAAGCAAACACAGGAGGGTTATGGCTGACAAAGTTTGCAGATGACTGCAAACTGGGCACCATAGTCGAGAACATATCTGACACAGATATCCTTCAGAAGGGTCTCATAGAAATGGATAACTGGTGCCAGAGCCATGGCCTAAAGTTAAACGCCAAAAAATGCATAGTCATACCCTTCGGGAAAAACAAGGTTACCCCTAGCTACCATATAGGTGGCAATCCACTAAGCACAGAAGAGGTTATCAGGGATCTGGGGACCCAGGTTGACAGTAACCTTTCGTTTGACACTCACGTGGCCAAAGTAGTTAGGAAGACCTTCTACATTGCCCACCTGATCATGAAGGGATTCACATCTAGATCAAGGGAGGTCATCATCCCCCTGTACTCATCACTCATCAGACCAATGATTGAGTACAATGCCCCATTCGGAATGTATCTGACCCGACACCTGCAGCAACTGGAAAGGCCCCAAAAGTTCCTCACCAAAAGGATAAAGGGTCTCAAAAATATGTCTTATGCTGCCCGACTGAAGGAACTCCAGCTCTATTCAGTCGCTTACCGTCTGCTCAGAGGTGACCTGTGCCTAACATACAAGGCCATGTCCAACCTGGAATTGATGAACATGCTTCACCTCAAAAAATCTAGATCCCTCAGAACTACAAGGGCGGGAGACTTAAACCTTGACACGGTTATTAATAGGACGTGCTGGAGGGACAGATTCATCACCCAGAGACTCCCTATGCTGTGGAACAAAATCCTGGTACATGTGAGGCAGAGCACCTCACTGGCTTTGTTCAAGAGAAATCTTGACCAATGGATGGGAGATCGCAGATATACCCCAGGGATTACCTCAGTGTCACTGCTTGACAGAGGCACAGCAAAATAATGGGCATAGTATCCTCCAAACTAAAAGGGTGGCGAAAGCCACAAAACTCTGGGCTAGGCTTATAAATGCCCTTGGGCAGATAGCCTAGTATGAACCTATGAACCTATGAACCTATGGTAAGTGTTCCCCACATGCCCCTTAATAAACAGAGTTGTTTATGCTATTTCATTATGAGTAATGTTTTCAAGTAATGTTACAAGGTCAGCATTGGAAAACAGGCAGTTCCAGCATATGGATGAATTTGGAGGATGTCGGCATCAGAATGCTAGCTGGGGATAATGTTAATGAAAACATAGTTATATTTTTGAGGTAGCCTTAGGAAAGTGGCACACAGTCCATACATTTAATTGCAGTACCTCACTCCCCAGAACATGTTAGTTATTCTGCACAGTGACAATGCATCACAAAGTCAACCACATGCTGGCATTGAACTCAAGCTTGTACAGGAGGGATAATTATGCACCTGTACACCATTATCTCAAAACCCAGATGAACACTTTGATGATGACGACGACAGGCATTCAGGGTAACAGTGTCCATACCTTTGCAAAAGGGAGACATTTGTTACAGCTACCCCATGAAACATGAAAGATATTGACTGCTCAGCAACAACGATGCTGTGACATTGTTAGGGCTGAAAGCACTGCCACAGAGAGTCAGCTGGAAATGGTCATAGCCCTGGAAGGTAGGTCTGAAGATTTCCAAAATGGCACAGAGTATGGGTAATGCCAGGATCACACTAATGAAATTTATGTTGGCACACCAAGCACCCGTGACCACCTCCATTCACACACTAGTTAGGACATACCAGACTCAAGTAGGAGTCACTCTTAGAAGGGGAAGAGGATAGTGTACTGTCTGGACATGTGGGGGCAGAGCACATGAGACTCCAAGTTCTTCTTAGGAAAGTAATTGTATTAGTCATAGAGGACAAGCACAACAGATTTTATGCAAGGCATGTCAGAATTCATCTACACCTACCAGAGCATCTAAATCCTGATCATGTTCCAGAGTCACTGTCATAACAGTGTCTGTAGGGTCACCTGCATCAGTTAGCACATGACCATGAACCAACTTACCTCACAGTTCTCACAACAGCTCCTCTTCAAATTTATTTCTAGTGTCACTTAGGTTATACTTAGGAGATGTATATGACTCACTTCATCATGAACTACTGTGAGCTAACTTTGACAATTCAGTTACTTACAATTTCACCTTCATAGAAACTGTTGAATGGTTTGACTACAAAGGGAAGAGCAGATAAAAAAGTTGGTATGGTCGGGACGTTTTACAACATCATGCATCACATCTTTGTAATAGTACTGCTTAGAACCCCCATGAAATGGAAAGAAATCTGTATAACATAACATGACATTGTAGTCATTAACACCAGTGCTCTGTGCATTAACATTCCTACAGCTGGCAGTTACCTAGATTTATGCATGACTTTTCATGAAAATATAGTAATGAGAAAATTATACATTTAAATGAGTATTCTGCCATTTAAATAAACACTGTTGCAACTTCACCCTCATCACAGCACAAGTAATAATATTTTTTGTCTCTAAAGTCAAAAAATTCTATGTAAGACAAAATAAAAATAATTTGATGTGCAGTACATCTGCAAACAACATGCATTAATCTGGTAATAAATATATATATATATATATATATATATATATATATATATATATATATATATATATATATATAAATGGCATGTTTTCATTCAAAATCAATGCATAAAGTCATCAAATATTAAAATAACTGCTTTTACTAATTATACAAAATGTGAACATTCAGGAACAGATTCATTAATGCCTACACTGGTTGCACACTTTGTGTACATACGTTGTATTCAAGAACATCCTTACCACATTTTTTGTGCGTTATAATCACTCAGAAATATTACACTAAGGTACATGTAGTCTAGGTAACTGTTATGAATCTCTATCAATATTTAAGGCTGCAAGTAAATTAGTAGGAAAACTAAAATTAGGAGGAAGAAGGTGTGAGTTATGCTTGTGTTTTCTGTTTACTCAGAACGTTGTACATTTAGTGTATACTTACTGTAGGCATTAATGAATCCTATGGTCAGTACATGCATACTTAAGTACACCACTTCTAAAGAACTTATTTTAGGTGGGAGCTTGGTTTAATGGTTAAGGTGTTTACCTTACAGACACAAGGTGCAGGGTTTGATTTTCACATGAAGTAATTTGCTAGCTTTACAATGGCTCACAAATGCAGTTAGCCTAGTACTTATCTATGATCCTATGAAAATAGTTATAAAGGTGATTATTACTTATATGATGTCTTACACAATCACTGGATAGGAGTCAGTGAGCACTCAGGCATGACTTTTACAAACAATAATATGTGTAACTGTTATGAAATAAAAATCATATTTTAAGATGAGAGAATGTCAGATGAACTGTGAAAGCAGTCAGTACACAACACAGCAAATATACCACCACATGCATCAATTTTTTACAAGAAAGGAAACACTAACATGAATGTCATGGTCCATAGTTCTGGACCTATATGCCAAGCATGAGCTTGTCACACAGAGTCCCTTACTATTGCTGCTGGTTGATCATCATTAATCATAGTAGGACTGGAACATGACAGCATGAGCCACTTTGCCACTAGACCAGTGCACAATCATGTTATGCAGAATGGAACATGCAGTAAACATCCTGCATGCAGTATTTGCATCATACTGAAAGTCACCCCCAGACTTATTCAGGCACCAGAAATAGCTCCTCACGAGGCCAAAGACAATATTGGTCTGGCAAAGGGATGTGCTGCAGCTCCACTTAGAATTTTCACTGGTGTCATCAGTGTTGGCTCCAGTGGATATCTAGTGTCATCTGAAGAACAAGAAAGAGAGAGAGAGAGAAGTGGTGGGAGACAAAACAAAGCAGAAGTGTTTAAGTATTCAGCAATACATTTTATCATTTATAACAACTTAAATACAATATAAAAAATATTTTTTTAGCTTATCTACAGGATGACCACTGGGCATCCTACTATGCAAGATATGCAGTGCAAGGATGCTGGGGAGGACATTGGAGTTGCCTTTCTGATTGTGACACCACTCCACCTGTGGACCACATGGAGTCTTTATTCCATCATGGGTGCACTCTATCACAGTGAGTACCTCAGAGAAATTTGCCACTCCATAGAAGGCACACATAGTACTGGCCTGGTCTCAACATGACACCAGGAAATAGATGTAACTGATGAACACATGCCAAGAGTACATCCACAAGCTAATGCAGTATCCCCAAGGCAGAAACCTGTGACATCCCCAATGTGTCCCTAGTCTGTCTACGGATGATTCCTGTGGCATGTATTATGAGAGCTATACATACCTTAGTGTCCACAGGGATAGGAAGTCCACACAATCCTCCAGTTCCCCTAGGGGGTCATACATACAACCAAGACTCTTGTAATGCCCTTGTCCACTCAGATCCTGTCAAGCATTTCCTGATTATTAAAGTTATAATACGTTATCCTCTGCCTATATCTCCACATACTTGGCTGGTGAGAGCTGCTGAGTACAAGTGGTTTTAGCTAAACCAACACAAGCAGCTCAAACCTAGAAATGGCAAGACTAGCAGAAAGTGACAGCATTTTTGCAGATTGCAAAGTAGATAAGATTGGTGAGACTCTATATATAGCACATTAGCAGATAGCACGGAGAAGCAGGAAAACTCCACTATGAATCACAAAATGATGATATAATGCTTCTTTAGCAAATGCTGAATTACATCATTTCTCATTTAAATCTCATTCTGACTTAATTTGCAAAAGCATATTGATGGCCATCATGCATTTGCATATGTGACCTCTATGAATTGCAGCTGATTTGCACTAATTCATGGACAGGTTCTGCATAATGACTATGAACACCATCCTAATTTTCCATACAGAGAGATACTCTAATTGTGATTAGGCAAAAGAAAGAATCACTGGTTCCAGTAATGCATTGCAGAATGTTGACAGCAACAAATAGCAAAAACAAATGCAAGCATCTGTAAAGGAATGGAATGAGTATACTGCGGATATTAGTAGAAAAAAAGAGGGTAACCTAATTAGTCTGGTGTGGAGGTGAAGTTGCAAAATGCATATTGACAATCTAAATGGATGCAATACCAAAGTACACTAAAAGAAACTTCAGCAAAATCACAACATCATACACATTGATAGACAAGTACGTTTGGAGACCATTTACGCTTTGTCAATGCTCATCTTCATGAAGTGCTACTCACTTCCAGGCAGGCAAAATAGGACATGCTAGGAATAAACTTAGGGATGCCCTCCTAGCCATCAAGGTTTGATATGAAGGATGTGAGGGTATAATTCAATGTCATATATGGAGCACTTTGTTCCATAGATGGAATACACATTGGTTAAAATAATTGCTTATTTATATGTTACAGGAAATCTGCACAATGCACAATTTGATTATTCGATCATGCAACAAAACTTTACACTTGACTAATTCTACCATGTGCTACCTAAAATTTATTTGATGAATGCTAACTTCAGAAAAATGTACTGTACCTCTGGTGTGTGTGTGTGTGTGTGTGTGTGTGTGTGTGTGTGTGTGTGTGTGTGTGTGTGTGTGTGTGTGTGTGTGTTTGTACTATAGTTATGTATTTATATAAAACAAACCAAAGACTAAAAAGGTGACACAGATAATCTATTTAGTAAGAAAGACCCTGCAAAGCTAACGTATTCATTATGTAGTACTTTAAACCTCTTGCAGTGCAGGTCCATGTTATGTGTTTTATGACCCCTTAAGGACCCTACTGTTAGATGTCAGACATGTTTTGTTTATAATTTCTATGCTTCTAAAGTATGGCCAAGTCAATAATTTCTGGTGTGTTAACAATCTTCGAAAAAAATTGAAACATGGCATGTCTACAGTTAGTGGGGTTTGACTTTATATCCCCTAAAGGCATTAGTAAAGACTTAGAAAAGTAGGGCACTCAGAAACCATGCAGATGAAACACTGGTAACAAATTTGCATGGCATTGTAATCATAACACTTAACAGGTGAAAATAAATTTTACTGGTTAAATATATAGAATTTTTAATTCTGAAAAAAATGTAAACTTAGTGTAAATAACTTTGGTTATCAGGCTTTTTTGCATGGTTCAAAGTACCCCATGTGGAACTCCAAATATTGTGCCAGACTTGGCAACAAAATCACTCTGAAACACTGGACTTAATAGCTTTATGCAAGAGGTCAGTCAGTGATTCAAAGGAAGTTCACAATAAGAAATTTGTGGAACTGTAATTAGATACCCAAATAAAAAATGCACACTCAAAAATGTAATTCTGTCTCCAAAGCCTTCACTGTATCATCCCTTGATTGGCATGATATGCATTGCCTTTGTGAGTACACACAACACAATTTTAAAAATGAGCAATGCAGAGAGGTAGTGTGTCGCTTGTGAAAATCAATACAAATGGAAAAGCTAAAAGTCAGGCATCCATCCATCATCCATTTTCTGATAACCTAATTTATCATTTAGAGGGTCAAAGAGGATATAATATGAATGCGTGTATTTAATCATCTCCTGTGTGAAAATTATAAAAAAACGAACAAAAAACATTACTTGGTAAGTGAAGGTAAAGGCATCTGCTTTGAGAGGGCTGTAAAATTTACAATGTGACAGGTTCAAGGTGAAATCATTCATTTGAAAAACATCTCCTTGTTTGAACTCTCCTCCTTTCAACTTGCCAGTAATCTCCTTTTTCCCCAAACAAATTTCTAAAATGTCACCATGCAATCTACCAAAATCATTCATCCTTTTTCTTGTGGTGTATACATATCCAACCAGCTAAGTCTCTCCAACTTCTCTGCGCCCTTCATTATTTTTGCATCTCTAACTTTCATAACCATTATTTGAAGAAATTTGTAATTTTGCATTGCTAATGAATAGATGTGATTGAAGATCTACAAATATAGGGGTCACTACCGGATTATGGAGGTTGCACTCTGAATCCATTTTTTTTCAGAGTCTGAGTATGTTGTGAAGAGAACTGCCTTCATAATGGTTCACAAGAAGATATTATTGAAAGAAAATAATTGCTTTAAGTTCTCTGGTCAATGCCAGTACAGCTAATTTTCAGTCAGGATTCAAGAGAAAAGATGACAGGCTGAGTGTCAATGTTGTTTAGACATAATTTTTACACCATCTGTCTGCAAAGCTGTATCCCTAGCAAGTAATTAACTGCTTGAGTAGCTGTCTGTCTCTGAATGTTATGCAGTTATTGCTGCTGTTGTCAATAAAAACAGAAATTACATAGCATTTATTCAGAGACAAATGACTACTACGTCATTTGCCAGATAATGAACATGATGATTTCAACTGTCTACAACACTGACGTGAGGCAGGATCAAGGCTGCATCTGCTGTTTGCTGCATTGCTATGAGATTGCTGCTGAAAAGCAAATAAAAATGAAGCGTACTTTGTTTTATTTAATTTCATCCATGCAACCAGGTCCAAACCATCTTTGGGCATCAAACACAAGTGAGAGACTGGTAGTCACTTCTTTGATACTTCAGGAGTATGTCAGTGACTGGTAACTGGGTTGAGTAAAGGGGTTAAGGAGGGAGTTAGATCAGTGGAGGACAAGCTGTACAATATAATGGAACTAAAAGAGGGGAAAGTGGCCAGTCCATCGAGAAAAGAAAAAAAAAAGAAAAAAATGCTACTCACTGACTGGTTTCACCCCAGAGTGGAAGAAACCAAAGGTCAAAGCATTCATGGAAATATCTACTTAGTTCACATAGGTGATAGGTCAACCAGACAGTGGTGTTTTTTTTTTGGGGGGGGGGGTGACGTCTGCCAGGATGGGACACTTTTTAACTCACTTACTGACACACTACTGATGTACAACTATGTTGAAACTCGTAAATGGAATTTAATGATGACCAACACAATTCTGTATGTCACTTTCATACAGAAAAAGAAACACTTATGATGACATTAGCTGCATGATGAGGGTTGCAGAATTAATCAGGCCCTCCTGCTAGATCCAGCTCTGAGATCATCTGTAGCTGCTTTCACTGCTAAAGAAAATTTTAAAATATTGAAACATTACCTGTTATTTGACTGTGATGGCTTTTAGTAACCAGTACATAGAGTTGACCAAGGATATCTGTCTTTGGTTCATTGAAAACATTTTTCATTCACCTTTCCAGCTTGCCTCAAATATTTCTTTCAATCCAACAGTAACCACAATATGAGTGATTATACATAGCTATGGAATGTCCTTTCAGACTGATAGTTTCAAAAGATGCTATTTATTATAGATTCTTCAACCACCAATGTCTGTTTAGTCTGTGCGCATCTGAAAAAATAAGGTAACTTCAGCCATCTGCAGTTGTTTGAACTAGCATTACCTCTAAATAGAAATATATGCCAGAGTAGTACTGTTTTTGCCATCCCCCATTATGCCAAGACTCCAATTAACATATGTTCATAGCTCCATAGCTAATTATTAGGCTAGCCTAGCTGCCCTTGCAGACCATTTTAAGATCAGGCAGTTTACCTTTTGGGGCCTGAATTAACCTATCTAGTTTGGTGTTAGATTAGCCTTACCCAGCCTACAGTAGATAATTATATATTAGCCCTATTGAGAATAACTGGGATCATACCACAGATAATTTCAGGAGACCCATTTATGGGATAAAGCACATAGGAGCTGATTCTGTCCCATTAGTAGTACAGGGGCAGTCCTGGGATTAATTTTTTGTTCCCTATCCATACACCCACAATGCTTTTGAATGTTGACGAGGATAATCTTTGTTTTATGTGGAAGTTGAGTCTGTTCCAGAACAGTGGTATCCTCTGTTAGATATACTTGTCCCTCCAAATCATTCTGTTGATGTTGCAGAAGGGGTTTAGATCCCTAAACCAAGTATTTCTGATGACATTTGACTTACCGTGCAATAACTCTATCAGTAATGAGTTGGAGGATGTCTTGTGTGACTGGGCTTTGAGACAGTCCATGTAGAACATATTGCTTAGGACTTCTATCCATTTAGTAAAATATCTAAGTGGGCATTCCAATTGTTGCATATGTCTGGGCATTTACATGCCAAAGGAAGATTTATACTCAATGACTGGCCCTATGAAGGCTGAGTAAATGGGGGTTATGACATCCCTAGATCTAGACACAATCCATTTGTTTATAAGCTCTACAATATAGAAGGAATTTCTTATGACAGTGGACACATGTTGGTCAAAAGTTAGGTCGCTGTGCAAATAAATTCCCAACTTCTGAAGAACTGGGTCAATTATTAGGAGCATATTGTCAATGTAGTAGTTCCACATAACAGAATTCCTAAAGGGTAAAAAAATGCATTTTTTTGGCATTTAGTTTTAGTCTATGCTTTTGGCATCAGCTTTTTTTTTTTTTTTTTGGTTATTTGGGACAAACCTTCCAACATGACGGCTAAGTCATCTGGGGATTCAATTACTGCTACTAGCTTGCAGTCATCTGCAGACTTAGTAAGTCAGAGCCCTTTGGAATTTTTTTTTACTTTTAAGACTTGTGTGACAATGGAATAGTATGTGTAAGTGAGATAGTGTGTTGGTTGCAAGCAGGTGCACTTTTTTTTATTTCACTGAGCTGTTTCACCTCACTGAAGCTACAGTAAAGTAAGACTCTAACTCGATGCAATGTTGGGAAAGCATCCACATAAGTAATATTAGTTGTTTGTTATGGCATATTATGATTACACAGTGAAATGCCTTGTATCTGAAAACTTAAATACTTTTGACTTTATTCGCAGTGAGTTCATAGGAAAATATGCTGTTTTCTTGAACAAACAAATAATGTGAAAATGTGAAAAGGGAACTAGAATTATTAATTTTTTCACTACAAATTAAAACATGTGACTACTATACCATTGTATGTGGAGCTGATACTGTAAAACCATCCTTAAATGAATTTTCAGTCAGAAAACAGCATCAGAAGTTCTAAAACTGGTACAACCTGAAAATGCAGCATGTGGTAACAAAGTAAGTTTCTAATATCATGTAGTATTTATACTCTGTAAGGCATGGACATGATCAAGACAAAGGAATTAAAAGGTGTTAGACATAAAGCACATTCAACATACACCTACTGAACTGCTTTGATAAAAATGTTATATAGTACTCAAACCTAACTACTCATAATCCTGCCTCCCCCTTAGACATGAAGCCAATATGTCATACCTATATCATTGCATATCTGTATATTTGTGGAAAGATCCATTAGTTGTTAATATCTTGACAGATGCTTTTGTCAAGTACCTGCCACATCACTTTTTGTCTACAAACGGAATGCTCTGGTGCCATGTGAAAACAGACCACTCCTGGCTATGCTGGATAACCAGCTAACTAAAGAGATATTGGCTCAACACATATCACTGACTTAGAGCTTCCCATCCCCTCTGTAAGCCAACAAGGAACATATTCATTAATTGGAGACATGCATGTAGTAGTAATTATAGCAGAAACATTGAGGAGTAAGAAAGTAATAATCACTGAAGCAAATAATAAATCATTAGAAGCAATAGATATAGGTTCATAGGTTAGTACTAAGCTAACTGCCCTTGCGAGCCATTTTAAGCCTAGCCAATTATCCCTTGTGAGACTCAAACCCTGTACCTTGTGTTTGTAAGGCAAACACCTTAACCATTAGGCCACCCTCCCAACCATTGCATATATGCAGAAGAAGCACAGTATCATAGGAACATATGTAGAATAGTTGTATGAGTAAACTAAGCAGCCAAGAGAACTGTTCAGAGAAGTAGTATTGAACTCTAGTGTTTAAAAATCTGACTTACCTTGTACGCTATTTTCACACAATTTGATCACCTGCTCTTCAAAAGTCACTTAGAAAATATTAATTCAACAGTACATCATTTTTGCCTGTGTCATTAACATTGCATTCTTAATTGTTCAGTCTCTTACCCATCAGTAAGAGAAAGGTACACACATTATATAATACAGTTACTATCTCTTTTTTAAATGCATTTCCTCTTACCTTTTAACTAAGGAATTGTACATCACATTCACAGGATTTAGCCATTCCAGTCCAAAGCCGCTTGGAAAATGTTTGTTAAATAGAATAACAGCTTTACCATTAACATTGTATTCCTGTTTGTTTGGTCTAAATGACAACTGATTAGTAAATTATGTTTTATATTGAATATTCCTGTTAATTCAACAATGATCATATAATTAGACTTTGCCCAGATTTTTGAATTTCTGCTGGCAAGCCATGACAGAATTGAATATAGCTCAACCATTTGGGATATTTTGCATATTTTCCTATAACGTAGAATTGTGTCAGAGTTTTTGTAGATAACTACTTTATACAGATTGCACTGGGGTTTATACTAATTTAGAGGGGTCCAACGACACAAAGAGCTTGTTTAATAGTTTGTATTTGTTTACAGAGGATCAACAATTTCCTGGATTTTTTTTTTTTTCAAGGTTAGTCACTGAGGTTCAAAGGTTCATAGATTGTTACTATGCTAACCACCAATAGGGCCTTTATAAGCCTAGCCGGGCACACCAACCCAATCTGTCCTTGAGTACCTTAAGCAGCTGTTAAGAGGAGCGTATGTTAGTAAGGAGGTAAATAAGAGATTTGAGGGGGGTGTTAATTAGAGCATATTTTACTTACTGACAGCCCCTGCCCATCATAGGCATGGTAGTCTCTTTGATGATACCTTATATTGTAAAATTATTTTTCTTTCAGCCAGCCTCAGAGTCAAATAAGTTAGCTTATTGAGCAACAATTTTAACCACACAGTTCACATTTTCAGTACGATCAACTTGCTTGTCCTCAGATGAATAATTCTGTCTTCGACTTCCTGTTTTCTTTGTCAGAGCTGTTGTATTTAGGACTTAACATCTGCTGAGTCACATAACAGCTTATTAAGTACACTATTAATTGCAGACTTCCTTTAGTTTTTTTTAATGTGAAAAGTTGAAGTGCATATTTGAGATCACAGTGTTCATTACTAACAGCATCTAAGACATCTGTGGTTAGTATAAAGGAATCCATATACAAGGTTCTTATGTTATAGAGATATTGGCTTGTGAATTATCTATTGGCACAGGTGTGCTTTTTTTATTTTTATATTGTTTCTCTAGTGTCTAAAGAGATACTATGTCCACTGCTCTAAGGAGACCTACGGATTTTTTCTGCACATTAATTGAATGTTATCCCTATATGAATTCTGAGGTTTCTATCTAAGAGGTGTTTTAATTAGAGCTGTAGTGCTCCAGTGGGCATTTAGATACTTGTATCTTGTTTTTCTCTCTCTAATCAAATAGAACAATTTGATCCTTTTAAAGAAACTAATTAGGTGCAATAACATCACAATATCCTGTCTGTGCTATGATAAATATCACACACACACACACACACACACACACACACACACACACACACACACACACACACACACATACACACACACACACACACACACACACACACACACACACACACACACACACACACAGTATCTAGGATGTAGTCATGGGAAAATAACCAATCTTAAGAAATTGGAAAGCTAACGAACTGCAGCAAAAGAGTAAAGACTCCGCGTGGAAAAATATAGAAAAACTGATGATATCAGATCCCAACAGGAGTCACCACATGGATAAGTCCAGTAGATATAAAATCTTTTATTGAATCATAAAAACACACAAGCGCTTTCACGTAGATAAACTACGCTTCCTCAGGTGTAAATTTCAATGACTATTCAACTTCTATTAAATAGGACTTTTGGCGCGCAAGCCAAAGCATAAACCAGTCATTAATTAATAATGTAGTCAGCCACAGCTGTTCTTAAAGTGGCGATATAAATTTTGAACAAAACAACTGATCAGTGAATAAAAAACATTAATCCATAAGGACTAAACACATATTAAATATGTTAAATACAATGATACAAGTATTATAATATTACATCAAGTTGAATCTGTATAAAAAATACTGAGAACACATGTAAACCTAGAAACTAAGGTTCCGATATACCAGCATAAAAATGTAATTGGCTTTCTAAACAATTAAACAGATTGATGTAATAGTTTGAAATCTGAAGCGCCAACCAACTAGGCATCCGCTGTGATGTTAATAATAATAAAATACGGATCAAAGTTGGCTTGACATGAAGCTCAAATATATTCAATATATGTAAAATGATACGCAAGTCTCAGTGTCAAATAGTCTGTGATTTAAAATATAAAGCTTACCGCTTTAAAACCTACGTTCTCCAAATCTATGTAATTAAAACACAGATCAACAACTGATGAGCTGTAAAGGGTGTTGAAAAAACAATTCAAAAAACTAAGGAAGCAAAAAACAGGGAGTGTTTCCCAAATTCTAAGAAATATAACCATGAAATCCTAATTCATTCAGAGTTAAGACGTAAAAAAACGATGTTCTCATTAAGAGAGACTTCAAAATAAATCCAGGTAAATATGCTCCATATATATAGAAACTAGAGTGCCTGAAATAGTTAGTAAAAATGCATCTAATGTATATGAATGTAAATTCATGAAAACATGTAACAAATCAGGCTGTATGAAACATCTTTTAACAAGAGATACCTATTCTTATTGATCTAAACCACTTATTAATAAAATAAAATAAAATAAAATAAACATGGCGTGTTAGCAGTGAACCATCTCATGTCAATAAAACGATATAACAGTGTACATATGAAAACCAAGCACACTCACTTGGTATAAATCACAAAACTATCTCTAGTTACAATGATATCTGCTAGTAAAGTCATCACTTTATAAACTGAGTGAAAGCCATGACCTTCATAACATTCTTGAAAACTACGTTTTATATGGCTATATTATAAAGTGCCTGAATGCAAATACATATATATAAAGATGTTTGATACGCATCTTAAGTCAGACTTTAGGCATGAAATGCCTGTAGCATTTATTGAACTCATTATTCAAAATCTAAGGACAACAGTAATTGTCCAACAAGAATAATGTTTGTGCAATGGATCATGTTCAGCTCGAGCTATATTGACATCAACAGCTGAAAACAGCCAAAAAATAATATATAATACTTATAAAAATGTCAAAATGAAAAAATAAAAAAATAAGAGGCATATAAATCAATATATGAATCAAATAACATTAAAATGCCATGTCATTTACATTCCAGCTATATTTAAAGAAATGGAAATGACAAAAAGACACAGAAAACCACACAAAAAACGAGATTCTTCTAAAAATCATTATTTTCACATCTTGTAATGAACTTCATGGAACACTCTGATAATAATAATAATAACTTAAAAATAAAAATGTTACCTGTAAAGATCTATAAATATAAAGTATATATATGTCACTGTAATATGTTGAATAAAATGTGACCAATATTTGTATATAAAAAATATTCATAAACAAAATAAATAAGAAATTAATGTAGGTGTACAAATGTATTAAAACCACCTACAAAAAATGAATTAATTATGAAACATATATTAATCCAACAAGTGCATATATATATATATATACCTATAATTTAATATAAACATTTATTTATTAATTATAATCAAATATTACAGTGAATTTGTCTAAAAATGACTTAGGAACATAAAACCTGCCATTATATTAATGTTTTTTTCTATTGTTCAAAATGGGCTTAACCGATACAGATTGATTAATCCCAGGATGTATATGGGCTTTCAAAGTCAAAATCCACTTTAATTCTCTGATAGCTAACTGATTATTATTGTCTCCTTCTCTTGGATTTAAAGGCACTTTCTCTAAAACTTTAAAGCTAAACATATGAGTGTTGTATTCAATAATATGTTTGGCTAGGGCATTACATTCATGTCTCTTTCTGATATCATAACAGTGATTATAGATCCTATCACGCAGCCGCCTTTTGGTTAGCCCTACATAGAATACATCACAGTGATCACATGTGGCTAAGTAAACCAGGTTATTGGTGTTACAGTCACTGAAAAACCTAGGAATGAAGGTAAATAAACCCTCTGGATGTAAAAAACTGATATGTCTGGATATATAAGGGCACATAGAGCAGCGACCACAGGGAAAAGTACCATGTGTATCACACTCTTCTTGTCTATATTGTGTGGTCCTTTCTAAACAAAGGAGTTCTTTTAGATTATGGGATGTTCTATAACTAAACTTGGGGTATTCACCCACTATGGTTTTAGTAAAGGGATCTGTTATTAAAACATTCCAATTTCTAGATATAATCTTATTTAAATTGAAAATATCACTAGTGAATTTAGTGACATAACTCAATTTATCCGTAAATCTCTCATTGATCTTAGAATATTGCTTAAAATCAGTCCTATTTTCAACAACATCTGTACCATAATTTCCAAGTAACTTGTTAGAAACTTCATATTTACATTCTGTGATCAACTTCATGGGGTAACCCCTTTCTCTAAATAAAATTTCAAGTGTGCTGCCGGCAATTTTGACTCATGGAACATACAGACATCGAACTTGATTTTCATCCAGAGACGAGGACATTTGTTTCAACGGCTTGGGACTCTCTCAAGCACTGTGCTGAGAATCCTTTATTGACTCTGGAATTGACTAATCAGGCCACTATTTCTCCACAAACTTCTAACGGTGAGAACATTACTGAGTTTAACAAATTGTGCAGACAGTTTCAGGATGATTTATTTCAACTACAGAGGTATGCGTGGCAGAGACTACACCTAGAGGCATGTATTCATTTTAAAATCATTCCTAGAGGCATGCGGATCTTTTGTATGCCATCCTATGGGGATACTCATCCCTTATTGCTGAGAAAATGGCAAGATTTGAATATACAGCTTGGGTTTAGTTATATTAACTTGCTGCTTGAATATTTTGCCCCACTTGAAGCTGACCTAAGGAAGAAAATAGACGCGCAGCATAAAGTCATTTTGGAAAGCTTCACATCTGAATACTTTGTTAAAAGACTTGATAGTGTTTGGACTCAGGTTCACTCTTTTAGTGAACACTTGAAACTTGTGAAACAGAGAAAAATCATAAGGGATGCTAATGATTTTGCTACAGGTCAAGTTTTTCTCTGGCCTAGAACTGGGAACTCTCATATACATGAAGCATCTAAAACTAATAATTTTACCAATACTCCTGATTCAGAACTTCCTATTAATGTGACTTCCAACATTGTTTCTCATGATGTTCCACCGTCTACACCTACAACTAGTATCTTGATGAACAATGTATTGGTATCTAGTAATCATTCCTTAAATTCTTTGAATGACCATAAAGATATGAACCATTCTAGTGACACACCCCCTCCCAACCAGCAAGCGGCTTCAGCCTTTCTTCTAGCAGGTGCTAAACCTAAGGACTCAGCCCCTGCAACTAACTGTTTTTTACCCTTTCCTGTAAAGCAACAACTAGGATGGAGAGGTCGATCTCACAGCAGAGGGCCAAGAAAAAGAAAAGGGTCCGGAGAAAGGTATACCACAACAAGGAAACAGAGAAATTGAACTCCTTAGTATATAATACTTCTGAGTATGTGTTATCTGAATCAGACCTTTCCCTTTTGGAGAAAGGCCTTAATTTTATACCTTCTCAGACAAGTTTCCTTAATGATGTTCTTGTGGATTTAAGACTGTTTTGTCGCAATGCTTCTCTTAAAATTTTGTTTAAGAATAACAGCGTGTTAAACACGAATGATTTAAAAAATTTTTTTAGAGTTAAGAGCAGTTTTATACCTAGCATGCCACACAATGTTGAAAGTTTCTTAAAAATGTGTGAGACCGATTTTTATGAATGGTTTGCTCTCCACAAGAAAAGATGTTGCTTTTTTAACATGACTAAAGCAGAACAGGATTCTCTGCATGCTTTAATGAATAACACAGACATCATTATTAAGCCAGCAGATAAGGGGGGAGCCGTAATCATTATGAATTTTTCAGACTACGACATCACTATGAATAATCTTTTATCTGATGACACTGTATATGAAAAGATCACTCCAACAGTCCACAAGAAGATCATTAAAACCGTACACTCAGATCTCTATGACCTCCTGATGGGGGGTCAGATTAGTTGTGAGCTTTATGAATTTCTTTTGATAGAATTCCCCACAACTCCTATAATCAAAGGGTTACCCAAGATTCATAAAGGCATTACACCTATACCGATGAGACCTATAGTCTCTAGTGATAACTGGGTAACTTATACCATTTCTTCCTTTATAGAGAGCCTCCTCAGACCTTTGGTAGATAGCATCCCAAACATCCTTAGAGATTCTTACCAACTTATAGACTCTTTGAAAGACCTAGAATTTGGAAATAAGGAGACACCAATGTTACTAGTCACCATGGATGTCAAAAACCTCTTTACTTGTATTCCGAATGACCTGGGGCTTCAGGCTATAAATGAAGTGTTAGTCAGTTTATCTGACTATAGTAACAACAGACAAATCTTAATTAATAGTCTCTTAGAATTGATACTGAATAACAATGTTTTCTTATACCAGAAACAACTCTATTTGCAGAGGTGGGGGGTTGCCATGGGCACCCCCTGCGCAAATAGCTATGCCAATCTGGTGGTTTATAACTGGGAACAGGAACATTTATTTAAACATGTAGATTTCAAGAGAATCAAGGTTTATAAGAGGTTTGTGGATGACGTATTCTTTGTTTGGGAAGGCACTGAGACCGAATGTACTGAGTTCATCAGTGAACTAGAAACTACATCTTCCTTTTTGAGATTCACAGTGGAAATGTCTTATAATCTGGCACATTTTTTGGATTTACAATTAGAGTTTAAAGGCAACAAGATCGTTACCTCGTTACATAGGAAATCTACTTGGAGAAATACATTGCTTTGCTTTGATAGTATGCATCCCAGATTTACTTTTAGAGGAATAATATCTAGTCAAATGCACAGAATATTCAGGATATGTAGACACAGCAACACTTTGGAAAAAGAACTTAAAACACTTGAAATTTTATTTAGAGAAAGGGGTTACCCCATGAAGTTGATCACAGAATGTAAATATGAAGTTTCTAACAAGTTACTTGGAAATTATGGTACAGATGTTGTTGAAAATAGGACTGATTTTAAGCAATATTCTAAGATCAATGAGAGATTTACGGATAAATTGAGTTATGTCACTAAATTCACTAGTGATATTTTCAATTTAAATAAGATTATATCTAGAAATTGGAATGTTTTAATAACAGATCCCTTTACTAAAACCATAGTGGGTGAATACCCCAAGTTTAGTTATAGAACATCCCATAATCTAAAAGAACACCTTTGTTTAGAAAGGACCAAACAATATAGACAAGAAGAGTGTGATACACATGGTACTTTTCTCTGTGGTCGCTGCTCTATGTGCCCTTATATATCCAGACATATCAGTTTTTTACATCCAGAGGGTTTATTTACCTTCATTCCTAGGTTTTTCAGTGACTGTAACACCAATAACCTGGTTTACTTAGCCACATGTGATCACTGTGATGTATTCTATGTAGGGCTAACCAAAAGGCGGCTGCGTGATAGGATCTATAATCACTGTTATGATATCAGAAAGAGACACGAATGTAATGCCCTAGCCAAACATATTATTGAATACAACACTCATATGTTTAGCTTTAAAGTTTTAGAGAAAGTGCCTTTAAATCCAAGAGAAGGAGACAATAATAATCAGTTAGCTATCAGAAAATTAAAGTGGATTTTGACTTTGAAAGCCCATATACATCCTGGGATTAATCAATCTGTATCGGTTAAGCCCATTTTGAACAATAGAAAAAAACATTAATATAATGGCAGGTTTTATGTTCCTAAGTCATTTTTAGACAAATTCACTGTAATATTTGATTATAATTAATAAATAAATGTTTATATTAAATTATAGGTATATATATATATATATATATATATATATATATATATATATATATATGCACTTGTTGGATTAATATATGTTTCATAATTAATTCATTTTTTGTAGGTGGTTTTAATACATTTGTACGCCTACATTAATTTCTTATTTATTTTGTTTATGAATATTTTTTATATACAAATATTGGTCACATTTTATTCAACATATTACAGTGACATATATATACTTTATATTTATAGATCTTTACAGGTAACATTTTTATTTTTAAGTTATTATTATTATTATCAGAGTGTTCCATGAAGTTCATTACAAGATGTGAAAATAATGATTTTTAGAAGAATCTCGTTTTTTGTGTGGTTTTCTGTGTCTTTTTGTCATTTCCATTTCTTTAAAAATAGCTGGAATGTAAATGACATGGCATTTTAATGTTATTTTGATTCATATATTGATTTATATGCCTCTTATTTTTTATTTTTTCATTTTGACATTTTTATAAGTATTATATATTATTTTTTGGCTGTTTTCAGCTGTTGATGTCAATATAGCTCGAGCTGAACATGATCCGTTGCACAAACATTATTCTTGTTGGACAATTACTGTTGTCCTTAGATTTTGAATAATGAGTTCAATAAATGCTACAGGCATTTCATGCCTAAAGTCTGACTTAAGATGCATATCAAACATCTTTATATATATGTATTTGCATTCAGGCGCTTTATAATATAGCCATATAAAACGTAGTTTTCAAGAATGTTATGAAGGTCATGGCTTTCACTCAGTTTATGAAGTGATGACTTTACTAGCAGATATCATTGTAACTAGAGATAGTTTTGTGATTTATACCAAGTGATTGTGCTTGGTTTTCATATGTACACTGTTATATCGTTTTATTGACATGAGATGGTTCACTGCTAACACGCCATGTTTATTTTATTTTATTTTATTTTATTTTATTAATAAGTGGTTTAGATCAATACGAATAGGTATCTCTTGTTAAAAGATGTTTCATACAGCCTGATTTGTTATATGCTTTCATGAATTTACATTCATATACATTAGATGCATTTTTACTAACTATTTCAGGCACTCTAGTTTCTATATATATGGAGCATATTTACCTGGATTTATGTTGAAGTCTCTCTTAATGAGAACATCGTTTTTTTACGTCTTAACTCTGAATGAATTAGGATTTCATGGTTATATTTCTTAGAATTTGGGAAACACTCCCTGTTTTTTGTTTCCTTAGTTTTTTGAATTGTTTTTTCAACACCCTTTACAGTTCATTAGTTGTTGATCTGTGTTTTAATTACATAGATTTGGAGAACGTAGGTTTTAAAGCGGTAAGCTTTATATTTTAAATCACAGACTATTTGACACTGAGACTTGCGTATCATTTTACATATATTGAATATATTTGAGCTTCATATCAAGCCAACTTTGATCTGTATTTTATTATTATTAACATCACAGCGGATGCCTAGTTGGTTGGCGCTTCAGATTTCAAACTATTACATCAATCTGTTTAATTGTTTAGAAAGCCGATTACATTTTTATGCTGGTATACCGGAACCTTAGTTTCTAGGTTTACATGTGTTCTCAGTATTTTTTATACAGATTCAACTTGATGTAATATTATAATACTTGTATCATTGTATTTAACATATTTAATATGTGTTTAGTCCTTATGGATTCATGTTTTTTATTCACTGATCAGTTGTTTTGTTCAAAATTTATATCGCCACTTTAAGAACAGCTGTGGCTGACTACATTATTAATTAATGACTGGTTTATGCTTTGGCTTGCGCGCCAAAAGTCCTATTTAATAGAAGTTGAATAGTCATTGAAATTTACACCTGAGGAAGCGTAGTTTATCTACGTGAAAGTGCTTGTGTGTTTTTATGATTCAATAAAAGATTTTATATCTACTGGACTTATCCATGTGGTGACTCCTGTTGGGATCTGATATCATCAATCTTAAGAAATTATAAACTCAAGTTAAGTAGAACTTCCATCTTTGATGGCATTTCTCTTAATTATATCCCTACTCTGGACAACTTCTTATGTAACTTTTATTGAAAACTCCCCTGTCCATTAGTTATTCTTTAATTCCTTTTTAACTTACAATTACTAGCACTACGACTGAAGTCAGCATCATAAGTAAATCTGAAACTGCATGATTTTTACATTTAGCTGTGTCATTCTTTATTTGATTAAGCTCCTTACAATTAGCTCTCTGCATAACTTAAAACATAAGATACAAATTGATATAGTCTGAATTTCATCTTAACAGCAGTAGTTTTTGTCTAAACTTAAATATTCCTTACTGATTCCTTATTTTCTCACTGCAATACTTACTCTGTGGCCTGGTGCAGCCTGCTCTGTTCCCCTACCCTACCCACATTTTCCACCAATCCCCACATCCTCTACACTTCCACTTTCTTTGCTCTACCTCTATAAAATCGCCACCATCCCCAGTACGTATCATATTACTTTAGTTTATTACTCTAGTTTTTAAACCTACCCTTTACTTTTTACTTTTCCCTCCAACTTTGCTTTCAGTCTTTTACTGCCTCCACTTCCACCTTTTTCCCTATTTAATCACGTTTATATGCACATCCTATCACAATGACCAATTTGTCAGTTACCTCGTTAGTTCTTTCTTTACTATATTTTATTTATTTATTTTATTTTTAAATTCTCTTTCCCTGACCCTTGTTTGTTACCGTAGCAGGCTGCTTATGCACTCACCGCTCACTCGGGTCCATGTGTATCTCAGTTGCTCCCCCTATCTTCAATAAAGTGGCCACACTAATCTGCTCTCCCCAAAGAAAAACATTCAAAGACTTTACCAACTGATTTCCCTCCTCATCATCTCACTCGAGTCCATCTGTATCTCGGGTGCTCCCCCTACCTTCAATAAAGCGGCCATGCTAATCTCCTTTCCCCAAAGGAAGACATTTAAAGACCTTACCAACTGATTTCCCTCATCATCATCTCACTCGAGTCCATCTGTATCTCGGGTGCTCCCCCTACCTTCAATAAAGCATTCACGCCAATCTCCTCTCCCCAAAGGAAGACATTTAAAGACCTTACCAACTGATTTCCCTCATCAGTGTCTCACTCGGATCCATCTGTATCTTGGGTGCTCCCCCTACTTTCATTAAAGTGGCCACGCTAATCTGTTCTCTCCAAAGGAAGACATTCAAAGACTTTACCAACTGATTCCCCTCATCAGCATGTATGTGTTATATATTTTATTTTAAATGTGTTCCTTCTAGCTACTCAAGGTGCACACACTAGCAGCCTACAGTAGACTTGTTTTCTCTTCCTACTGTCTCCCTGTTAGCTAACCACATTTCTGTTTACAGAAGCTCCCTCTAATTTTATTCTTTTTTCCTTTTTTATATATTTTATAGGTTTGCCACTAAGTGGTGTGACATATCCTCTCTCTTTATTTATACCTGGTGATATTGTAATTCCTAGTCCCATGAAGCCCCAGGGACTGAAATAGGTTTCCTAGTGTTTTTTTGGTAAAACTACCATTTATAAATGGCGAAACCTCCCAGAATCAGATTATAATTACATTTTAGACTAGAGCTTACCAACAGCTCTACGCACTTGCCAGAGACTGTGTAACTGATTGTTTCTCAGATTTCTTCTTACTCCTCCTTCTCATTACCTTATCTAAACTCCCCCATCCACCTCCCTTTTCCCTTCAGCCCCCTCCCCCTCCCTGTCTACTTCCTCCCCAAAGTGTATATTGTACTGGTGCTACCTGAGAATCCATTTTTAAATTTTATTTCCCTGTCCCTCAGTCATTAATGTAGTAGGCCGCTTATGTACTCACAGGCAAATCTCGGTATGTAATTATGTAACCTTGCTCATTTTTTAAATTTCACTGCTTTGTTTATTGTGTTATTGGTGTTCTTCAAGTATAGTTACAATCATTTATACACTTGGCTCATTCCATCCTGTTGTACTGTTAGTTATACACACCTTTTGCAAACACGTATAGACTTACAAACTGTTTGGCCAGTTATAGTCTCCTGTTGCTATACTTGCTAACTGCAGGCACCTGAGTGACCTGCATTAGGTCTGGCAGGACATAACTAAACTTTTCGATTTTTGTTTTCTGTGTATGTATCCACTGTATAACATTATACACCTCTAGCGAGACTCACAATATTATTAATCAATCCTTAATAGTCATGAGATAAAATCATAAAGCAACAGAGGTGTATACCTTTATTCGACATTGTGTTTCTGCTTATAAAATGCACTCAGCATTACCTGCCATGCCATCATCTTACTCTGCTACCAACCCAACTACACTTGTTTGATATCACTGTAGTCTACTCAATTAAGGCTGAATACTCTAGCGTAAAGCTTTTTTTAACATTTTTATATATATAGAAAGGGTTTGAATAGAAAAGTGCTACCTTTCAGTGTGAGCCTTATGCTTTTTGGTTTGTTTTCTAATTAGCACCCCCCTGTAACTTGAAAACAGTGTCAGGGTGATGCTATTTATATTGTATTCATGATGTATTGTTGTATTTTGCTGAAATTATTCCTGCTGTAAACTAATTAAGTTACTGTTTGTTGCATCTCATCATAGAGTGACTTGTAAATTACTTTTTTCATTATCTGCATGAATATTATGTGACTATATTGCTCTCTAGCTGTTTCACTATCATTTTATCTCATCTACCCAAACTCACCACCTTCCATTTCTGTATACTTCACTTGTACTCAGACCTTTTTAGACTATTTTCCTACTTTCCTTCCTGTTCTGTATCTCTTTATACTAGGTGCTCACTACATTTCATTTACCTTCTTTCTCTCTCTTTTTCAGCTCACTCAGGTCCATCTGTATGTCGAATGCTCCCCCTACCTTGATTAAAGTGGCCACGCTAATCTGCTCTCCCCAAAGGAAGACATTCAAAGACTTTACCAACTGATTTCCCTCATCAGTGTGTATGTGTTATATATTGCATTTTAAAACTGTTCCTTCTAGTTACTCACAGTGTGCACACTAGCAGCCTACAGCTATCTTCTTTTCTCTTCCTACTGTCTCCCTGTTAGCTACCCACCTTCCTGTTTACAGAAGCTTCATCTAATTTTCTTTTTTTCTTTTTTTATATATGTTATTGGTTTGCCACTAGGTGGCGCTACACACCCTCTTGCTCCATTGATACCTGGCAATATTGTAATTCCTAGTCCCCTGCAGTCCCAGGGATTGAAATAGGTTTCCTAGTTTTTTTGTAAAACTCCAAATTAGAAATGGTGAAACCTCTCAGAATTGGATTATAATTACATTTTAGACATGAGCTTACCAACAGTTCTACATACTTGCCAAAGACTGTGTAACTGATTGTTTCTCAGATTTATTCTTACTCCTCCTCCTTCTCAGCTCTGCTATCTCCGTTCGCCCCCTGGGCTCACTCCGCTTCCCTACCCTGCCCCCAATTCACACCCGCCCCAACACCTCTACACGTATACCTCTCTTACCACTCCCACACTAACATCAACCTATTAGAAAAAGCTCCACCCACCTACATATCATTGCTTGCCCTCCTCCATTAATCTGTTTACCTCCCCCTTTCATCTTCTAAACTCTTCTCCTCCATTTGTAATATTTCTTTCATCTACCTTTCCTCCCTCTTATTCTCCCATACATCCCCACCAAATACAATAATCTAACATCAATCATGCAAATCAAACCTTCACAGACTTTACCCACTATATTCCTTCCTTCTTCCTCTACTGCCTATTCTACCTCACCAGTCTCCTCCAATTCTCTTATTCTCCCTCTCTTCATAAAACCTCTATATACCTCAAAAAAGAATCCCTCTCCAAAACCTATATTTCTCCCCACCTCAACTTCCACAGTGATTCTCTCCTCTTTATCAGAAAACTAGTCCCTATTATCTGTAATCCAGTCCCCGAAAAATGTATCCACCTACAACTCTTGCCATACATCTTAGACAATCAACTACTGACCCATATACAACCTGGGTTTAGACCTGGGCACAGCACTACTACTACCCTTCTCTCCTTTTTCAAATCATTAACTCCACTCGTGATTTTGACAGTATTGTATCTACCCTCCTTCTTGACTTATCTAAGGCCTTCAATACCATTTCCCAGAACCTACTCTTGTCCAAGCTATCTCATATCAACCTTTCCTCTTCTTCCATCAACTGGTTCACCAGTTACCTCTCAGATAGACAACAAACTGCAAAGTTGAAAAAAATACTTCTTTCTTTCTCCACACTCCAACAGGTGTTCCACAAGACTCTATACTGGGTCCCTTACTATGTAACATTTTTATCAATGACTTCCATCAGAATATCCCAAATGCTAAACTCGTCCAATATGCAGATGACTCTACCATCATCTGCTCCACTGAATCTCTTCCTAAACTTATGAATTTAACTCAAGACGCCTTTTCCCACACAGAGTCTTGGATGCTGAATTACCACCTAGCTCTCAATGCATCTAAATCCAAAATTATAATATTCACCCCTGCCAGATACACCAACATTGACAAAACATCCTTGTCTATATTCAGCCATAACATGACCTCTATCGAAATAGTTCCCTACACAAAGCTGCATGGTGTCCTTATCGATGATCAATTAAAATTCGACATTGATCTACAAACTAATGTTAAGAAAACCCATCAAAAACTCTGAATGCTATACCAACACAGTTGACACCTTACTCCCTCAACCAAACAACTCCTATCTACCACATACCTCATTTCCTCTCTCCTGTGAGGCACTCCTCTCCTTACTAATCTTCAATATACCCTAAAATCAAAACTATCTTCCTGCTACAATAAAATTTCTTAAGTTCGCCACCAGATCCAAATCCTCCTGTCACCGCTGTGACTGTCTCCACTCCCTGAATTGGTTGGAGCTCCCTAACTGTCTGGCATACATTCAACTTACAACTACACATAATCTCATTTTCAAACCCTGTAACTGTCCCTCCCTCTCCTCCACCCTAAAAATGCATCAGCCTCATGTAGCACTTAGGTCCAACAATTAAAATATTTTTGAAGTTTACAAACCCACATGGACTCCAGGGCAACTCTTACTATCTTTCTCCCCTGCTAGATTATGGAATGCACTTCCTCCACCTATTAAGACTACCCATAACCACTCCACCTTTCTGAAGACACCTTTCCCAGCTCACTTCACTTTTCAACTTACTTCCTAATATTTCCACAGCCTCAGTTATTATACCTATCTACTTTTCACCATATACCATTCCCCCAAACACCACCACTTACGTATCTAACTATACTTACCAGTCTTCTATTTCCTATTTTTTATATTCAGACCATCTTTCTCTTTTTTTTTGTTTACACCCCGCTTTCTCATTCATTAACTCTCTTTATCTACTAACTACTTTCCACGTGACTCTCTTTGAATCATATGTTTATATGTAGAGCTTGTTTCTCCTTTTTTCCATATTTATCTGCATTTGAAATAGTCTGAACTTTTTTACTTTGGCATCATGTATACTTTCAAACTGTGCATATGTGTTTATAAAAATGTATACACTGTTGCTTGTTTATAAAATTGATGAACTTGGAGCTTTTTTCTCCAGCCCTCTGACTTTTCTAGTAAATAAATGTTATACATAAATACATATAAACTTTTCAAAATAAAAAAAATCAGTCTAATCAGCTATCAACTTATTTGCCCAACCAGTCTGGACAAAGCCAAAAATGATATGGGACAAAGGCCAAAAAATCAAGGACAATTTTAAACAGTCCTCTAATTCATTACAACTTAATAGAAGAAGACCCCTTGCACTGACATGCATTTTCCTGAACAATAAGAAGTATGAGATTATAATGTCTGGTATTACTAACTGTAATCCTCAGTGGTTTAACAGAAAGTCACAAATTTTACCTGAGACAGGGAAAAACTGAGGCAAAATCATGAGGGGGTCTGCAAAATCTGGAACAACTGAAAGTATGAATCTGATATCTACCAGTGTATTCTAGCATTCAATATAGGTTAGAGCAAAACTTCAAGGGGTCCATTCGTCTAGTAATATACAAATTTGGCACTGGCTTCTGTGTACCTTCAAGGAAAAGCATTTCCAGATCAGGCAGCCATTTTTGATTTTCCATTAGTTTTATTTTTCATCTATATATAATCTAAAAATCTGTAATTTGAAATGTTTTCCTTTACTACTGTACAATTCAGCAATGCAGTATTGTAAAATCCACAATGTATGCTACACATTGGACATTTCTAGAAAAATATGTGAGTACTGTCCACCTTCTGTGTACTATATTATCAGCACTCCAATTCTGAATTAGCACCATTCCATATATTGCCTGCATTGTCTTTACAAGCTGCATTCTCATGGTTCCTTTCCCAGAGATGCATACAGGCATTTAATTATCTGTAATAGCAAATGATTTAAACCATGCTTCTCCTTATCTATTTTTACTTCTTACTATTTCTCTTCTTTATCTAAAATAGTTTGCCCCTAAATTATCTTTTAAAGGAAGGTATTCAACCACTTAAATACTAGCCTAAACAAAATATTTTAATAGCCTAAATTGTTGTTCTTCTTTCGTCTTTTCCCGGTTAGGGGTCACCACAGCAGAACTCAGGTCCGCTAATGATTGTCAGTAGATTTTTACAGTGTCGAGGTGCCAGCTCGACGCCCAACCTTCAACGAAGGCATGCACATTCATGCATGTCTTTCAAATGCCACTCGACTGTGGGGAGGACATGTAGACTCCACACAGAAGGCGCTCCAGCCGAGAATTGAACAGGGAAAATCTATTGCTGTGAGGCGACAATGCTACCGCTGCACCACCGTGGCATTCTAATAGCCTAAATAAAATGTTAAAATTCCCCCCAGTCATGTTATCTAGCCTGTAGTCATTTAAATCTGTAATCCCAGTCTGTGTCTCACTGTCCGGCAAATGAGAATTAATTTAAATTCTTTGTTTCACTTCTTTTATACAATAATTATTTCCATACCTCAGAATTAAACCCTCCAAATGTGGATGTGATTGCAAAGCATTATTTTGCATTCTATCAGATCTTGTTATTTCAATAATCTCAGCAACTATTTTCAAAGTGCCTTGCACTATTATCAAGATATCCTGCTTTGCCATCTGTATCTTTATGAGTAACAGTGCCATTTCTTTATTATACATCACAGTAAATCCCTTCAAAGGTTTGCCTTTTTAATAAGATATCCTTGCCATTTAAAACTGTAGAAGTCATTTTGATTTTCTTGTCCTTAAATGCCTCATGATAATTCTTCAAACCTTTCCTTTTGTGCAAGTAACTGTTGGCACTTTCCCATTATTTCAATATTCTTCTTACATGTTTAGAATCTAGACTTTTATTCATCTTTGTCATGAATGTTCTGAAATGATACAGTAGTATGTTTATAAATTTTAAATGTATTTATTCAGATCCTTTATTTTGTATTCAATGGTCAGTGTCACTGTTATCCTTGAAGAAAATGCAGTATTGAATAA
>NC_056748.1:638707050-638789550 GCF_019279795.1 Protopterus annectens | reverse complement strand
CCACTTGCAACTGTTCTATAGTTAACCAATCATATTAATAATTTATCTGAATAATTTATCACTGGTTTCATTCTTATGAAACCAATGATAAATTATTCAGATAAATTGTTACTAAGATGTAGTTTTGAGAGATTTGAAAGTTATGTATGTGGTTGTTTGTGATTGTATTTCTACAGTCGCTTCAACTTATCATCATTCTTTTTACAAGTGATTTATGATTGGTTATTAGTTCCAAGCTCATAATATGATTGGTTATTTATAGAACGGTTGCAATTGGCTTATGCCTCTAAGGGAGAAACCAATACTGAGCTCCTTTTATGTAATCCATTCTCTTAAGACTTAGTGATAATTTGAATGGTTATGTAAATTTTAGTTTTGTTTTTCAACATGTTATATTTTATACACACACATATATATATATATATATATATATATATATATATATATATATACATATATATATATATATATTTTAATATGGACATTTGCTGAAGGTTATTTTTGTTTGAATCTGATTTAGAGGTTGTGTCGTACTTTAAAATTAGTTACTGGTTTTATGGGACTCACATTCTGAAGGATTACACTACTGTTAGTTGCTACATATATATATAGGTTTGGATTAAGGAATCGTATTCTTTTTGTTTTTAGTCAGCGCAATTGCATGCTGTAGAACTCTAGTTAATGCTTGGGCATAGGAACTGCTTAGTGTGCTATGACTGGTTGCTAGTTTCAAGCTTACAATATAATTGGTTAAGTGTAGAACAGCAGCAATAAATTTATGTCTATAAGGGGGAGACCAATACAGATCTCCTTTTATGTTATTTATTCTCTTAAGGTTCAGTGATAAGCCGAATGGCTAAGTAAAAATTTTAGATGTGTATTTCAATATATTGTATGTATATATATATATATATGTTTTATATGGACATCTATTGAAGGTGATTTGTGTTTGGTTCTATGTTTAGATGCTGTGCTGTACTTTATGATTAGCTACTGGTTCTATGGAACCTATGTTTTTATTTGAAGGATCATACCACTGTTTGCTGCCTATCCATATAAGTTTGGATAAAGGAACTGTATATTTTTCTTATTTTTATTTGTTATATGTCTGAGTTCCACCTCTTACAATAAAGTGACTGTTTTCATTTCTACATTTGTGTGGAAGAACTATTTTTTCAGCAGAGAAGAAGCTGTGGTGTTTAGCGAAAGATTTCCTTTCATGATTTTGGTGTTTGTTTGTCGGCTAGCTTCAGCAGTATCCACTGAGTTTTTTCTTTATGTTTACTAATGCATTAAAAGATGGGCATCGGTATTTGCCAGTGATAAATGATTTGATAACCTGGCCTACTCTGACCTATGCCAGGGATCCATGCTAATGGTGGGAGGAGTGTATGCTCCCTTATTAGTCAGTGTGTCCCTGCCATAAAACGCAGCATCCATATCTCAGTAAGCTACTGGCCAGCTGGTATTCATTTGTCCAGCTTGGGTTACCTGAGATAACTCTGTTGAGGAAAAGCTGGATGTAAAACCAGCCCTAATGCCAAACATGAACCAAGAATAGCTACACTTAATTTAGGTTTACTGACAGGATGCATCTTGAAAGTGGAGGACATGATGGTAAGGAGGAGGATGGACACCTTATGTGTTCATCAGACAAGATGAAAGGGCAGTGCAGCAAAGCCACTTGTCTTAGGATCCAGAATCAACTACTCAGGATGAGGAGGAGGATGACAGACTAGAAAAGTTATGGAAATTGTCAGGAAGGAAAAGCTTCAGAAGACTTTGAGGGATGTCATCAGAATTAGTGACAGACTCATGGCAGACAGACTCCATTGTAAAGATATGGCACTATTCATAATCTCAGCCTATGGCCTACAACAAGGTTGTGATAGTGAGGAAAAGAGTGCATTCAGACAGCAGATACAGGACCTACTAAATAAAGCAAGACAACAGGAAATGTTGTTGATAATGGTTGATCTGAATGCACATATCAGAACTGACAGATAAGGATATGAAGACAGTCTGGGTCCACAAGGATGGGGCAACAGGAATAAAGAAGGAGAGACTATTTTAGACATCTGTCTGGCAAATGGCTTGATGGTGGCCAGCACTTGGTTCAGCAAGAGAGATAGTCACAGGATCACATGCAAGAGTGGCCAAAACTCAGGTAGATTTCCTCCAAATTATGAAATGGCACTGGGTTAGAATCAGTGATCGCAAAGTCACCCCAGTGAAGCAGAAGAGTTCAAAAAATTACTCAGGGAACTATCACTTCATGAAGAAGAGGAAATAGGTGAGGTTGAAGAGGAACAGCAGCACCTCAAAACAACATGTGCGAGAACCAGAGAACAGATATGCCGCTGAGCCAAGTATGGAAATCAGGTATATAAGGAAAGTTGGTGGTGAAATGCAGAAATCCAGGAAGTCATCTAAAGAAGGAAAGAGTTCAAGAAGAAATGGGAGACAGAAAGGACTTACCAGGTTAGGAAGGAGTACTGGTTGGCTAACAAAGAGACTAAGAGAGGAGTTACAATAGCAACGTACAAGGCACCAGAGGCATCTTGCCAGCTTCTGGAAGATGACTCAGTAGACAGCACAAAGAAATGCTATCATGTTGCCAAGCAAAGTACAAAAGATAAAGAAGATAATCAGATACCCTTCATAAGGTATGTCAGCAACAACCTGCTCACCAGTCCACAGGGTCTCATAGACAGATGGAAGGAGTACCTCCAGCAGCTTCTCGGTGAAGAAAACCCCACAGAAGCCCCAGACACAGCCTACAATGAATGAAGCAAAGAAGCTCGCCCCAAAAGTAGTCAGAATAGCACTGAGAAAAATGAAGGCAGGGAAAGCAGGAGGCTCAGATGGGATCACAGCTGATATGGAAAAAATATTAGGTGAGATGATGAGAAATAGCTCCTGAGGGTACCCAAAGCAATTTGAATGGAAAGAAGTATCCTAGATGACAGGAGAATAAGTATACTGGTGCCAGTGTTCAAGAGCAAAGGGAGCATTCACTAATCTGGGCCATACAGAGGGTTGTCATAATGATTAAGGTGGTCACCTCACAAACACAAGGTACATAGTTTGATTCTCACCTGTGGAAAATTGACTAGGCTTAAAATGGCCCAAAAGGGCAGCTAGCCTAGTATGTACTTATGAACCTGTCAAACTCCTGTCTCACTGTATGAAGGTTATAGAGAAGGTGACTGATAAATGAATATGCAGAGTAGTAGAAAATAAGATGGGAGATGAGCAGTTCAGAATCAGATCAGGATACAGCATAACTGATATGATGTCTGCAGTGAGACAGATACTTACAAAAACGCTTGAAATGAGGAAAGAGTCCTACCGAGTGTTCCTAGACTTGGAGAAAACATATAACAAGGTCCCAAGAAAGCTTAATTTGGCAATCCTGCAGTGGTTCAAAGTCCCAGAAACATTGATAGAATTAGTGCAGTCTATGTAGAAGGACCCAATGACTTAAGTGAGGACAGTGTTTTTTCCCACAGAGTGGTTCCCAGCATACCACCCAACCATACTGAATTACTTAGTTTTCACTGAGTTTCAGGGTCCAAATAATGGGTTGCCATGATTCCCGAGTGGCACCGTTTAATTTCTGAATTTCCTGGCTTTTTATTTAAATTTTTTTTGGCATTTTGCGCTGACATCATTGCATATGCTCGATGGTGTCAGCTCCATGAAACAACCTACCAGCCTGTCAGAATTGAACACAAGGGCTTACGTGCATGCATTTCCAGCTGCTCCAGTCAAGTGGGAATGGACCTTAACACAGCATGGATTTATTTATGGTTCGGCATTTGCGAGCAAATGGAAACGTTAACACAAACCGAATGGAGGTATTTATTTATTCATTAATACAGAATGGAGAATGGCATTCTGTGTGTGAGTGTGTGTGTGTGTGTGTATACGTGCACTCCAACAGTGCAATAAATCCCTGCAGATTTTCAATCTGGCTATAGCACTGACTCATAGAAAGAACTTCTCCTTTATTTAAGGACTCTGACATATCACAGTAGGGACATCTTTTCTTCTTCAGAACTCTGAGCTTTATTTTCTGATGGATTTAGGCTGTGGCACAGGAGCACACGGCCCTGCCCAACACTTTTGTTACTGTGAACAAACCTTTCAACCATACCACTTTTGGAGGTATATGCCAATCTCCCACATTGCTTAGTAAGAAATGCCCAGTTGCAATTCCTAAGGGCTATGCCACTGTGTAGACAAAGTTTGTGTGGCTTTTTTGGTATATAGCCTAACAGGCTACAACCAGTTAGACACCAGCATGTCTAGAAAACAAAACAAAAACAAAAAAAATGTTAAACTAAAATAACAGCATGGCTGCTTTAAATTATGTTAACCCCCCACAATGAATCACACCACTAAAGTCACAAACACAACAATTTTACAAGCTTGTGTTATAGGAACCTTCAGTCTTCCTTGCTTGGTAGGCTCTGAGAAAATACACAATTACAGAGTTTTAACAAGAAGCAAACATTGTGACTAAGTATCACTCACTGAGTAGTTTATTTGGATGTTTTTTCTTCCCCTAAATTAATTAAATTACCCAGCCAACCATAGAAGTTACTCACCCCAGGACAACAGCTGAGATGGGAGGGACATAGATAGGCTAGCACCTCACAATGTAAGAGCACTCAATGCAGTGTTGCACCCCAAAGCAACATTAAACTGCGTAAGACGTACCTCTGAAATGCCTATGATTTTACCTAATATTTTTGATCTGTTGTGTGTGTGTGTGTGTGTGTGTGTGTGTGTGTGTGTGTGTGTGTGTGTGTGTGTGTGTGCGTGTGTGTGCGTGTGGCATGCATGTGAGTGTGTGTCTGTGTTTCTGGTAATTCATTGAGGATTGCACTTAGGAAAGGGAATTTTTTTTTGTAGCAGACTTCCTGTTAAATACTGTACAAATAATTGCTTTGTAAAACAGTCACTCATATTACACCACAAACATGCTTATACATGCAAATTGCTTGAATCTAGAAAAAAAGGAATTTCACCCCACATCACTTTTAGAACACAATATGAATGTTTTCGTTATTCTTGCATTGAACAGGGTATACAGAGGTTTTATATAGATATGTGTGCATGGATATCTATCATCTGTTTCCAAAATGTGGAAAATTGCCTCTCAATGTAGAACAAATGGGTAAAATTGGGAACACATGTTAACAGATTTCTCTAGTAATCTAGCAGGACGCATATATGTGTATACCTGGTGGCTGGAGATACTCAGGCTTAAACCCTGTACCTTGGGTAGAGGTAAGAAGAGCCTAAAGTCCCTACCCACCACCACATGTGAAAAACTTTCCACATTTATGCCTCATATGTTTGTTCTGTTCCTCATAAAATCTGTGGTTTTCTGAATTGTTGTTGCAAATCACTGAATGATTGAATTCACTAAACAATGACAGGTATTTGAATTTCAGGCTTCATATTCTTTAGAAAATAAATGGTAACACAAAACCTTTTATTCTAGCAATTTTCTAAGTTTATAAGATAAGTATTCAACAATTGTCCCTATTTTTGGGACTGTATTCCCCCATTATTGGCTTTTTCCAGATTTTTTGTGCTAAGACATTGAGAGCTATGGTGAGAAGTGAGAACTAAATTCTGTATTCCCCCATTATTGGCTTTGTCCATGTTATTTGTGCTAAGAGGATGACAGCTATGGTGAGAAGTGAGAACTGAATTCACTAAACTATAGCCATTTAAGTTTCAGTCTTACTGTCTTGCAGGAAACTGCTGATTTGGCATAATGGTATGTTGTTCTGACTGTAGTGCAGAGGATCCTGGGTTCAAGACATGGCAGTGAAATACATGGAGGTAACACAACAATTTATTCTAGCAACTTTCCAAAACTATGTGAGCAATGTTTCAAATGTGTCCCTGGTTTTTGGCCTTTTGTCCCCCCCACCAATAAATTTTGGCTTGTTTTTTAGTGTTGCTTATGCTGAGTCTGCTTGCATTGTTAATAGCATAACAGGTTAAATACTTGCTTTTGATGCAGAAGGCTGTGGGCTCTACTCCCACAGTATATAGATACAGTGCTGATACTGTACTGTGTTGTTGTACTTTTAAAGGGGGTGAGTGTAACAAGTCAAGGATGTAGCTACAGATACAACAGAAGTGAGAAAATGTCATGCTCAAGGGCATTTGTGCCTCAGTGGAAAGAGCAGCAAATATCATTAACCCAAATTCAGGAACAGAAAATCCGAATTATTATGTTCTGTGCTGCATTATAAGATACATATTTTTAAACAAGTACAGTACATGTTCCAGTATTCAAGATAAAACACATATTTTTCCACTGCATATGATGTAGAAGCAAGAGTGGCCAGTTAGCATCTGGATTACAATGATAGTTTTGATGCTTCAGGATGAATGTAGGAGAGGGTCTGTCGGTACTTGGACTAAAATTGGAATTTGGAAGTCTTAAAAGATACAGTTTGCCTAATTTATTTTGTTGTGCATTTGCAGCTATTGAGTTGGTCTGATAACACAAATCAGAGTAGTAAGTCAAGCAAAAAACTGAAATTGAAAAGAAGTTTGAGAAGCTGTGCAAGAAGCTCATGGCTTACACTACTGTCATTATCTATCTATCTATATATATATATATATATATATATATATATATATATATATATATATATATATATATATATATATATATACATGTGTGTGTGTGTGTGTGTGTGTGTGTGTGTGTGTGTAAGTAGACTTTTATGATGGAAATGTTCCGAATTGGGCAGTTTTGTCATTACTGGTTCTGCATTTGGTTTCATTGCATACTGGAAAAATGTTCAAATAATAAATTTCAAGTGTGCTCTAAGTCTAACAAGTGCGCTGCTTTATACAAGGAATATAATTTAATACAGTCAGGAAGGTGTATCAAAGAACACATGTGTGTTTCTTGTTTTGCTTGCAAGGGGCCTATGATTTGACAACAGCCCAAAAGTAATCTTTATCCACCACTGGCCAGATGCATTTTCTTTGGATGTGGTGTGGGTTTCAATGCTGTTTCAATGAATGTGAGTTTCAAGGGCAGAGAAGTTTTAATGCTAAGTCTATTTTCATTGTGCAACAGTATTTCTTTGTTTAGCAGATGTCTATTAGTATTTGTGTGTTGTGCTACAAAATGTAAAAATAAAATCCAAATAATCATTGTAGAAGTAAAGCAGTATGCACATTAGTGTTGATGGTAAATGGGGCGAAATAGCCAGGTACTGGGACATTGGAATGGCTGCAGGGGGACTCTGGTGCCATATTTTGGTTGTCTATTTTTCAGTTTGTGTTTGAAAGTTGGTATCCCACAATTCCATTGAAGTGGGTGGGGTTAAGTCATTATGTATGCAAATTTATGTTAATCAGTGTACAGATTTGTACCTATTTTTCATGGGCCTTGTCCAGATTTTTGATGTTTCCAGGTTGAGAGGTATGGTTTCCAGTGGAAGTCAGTATCCATCAGAATTCAACTCTGAGCGCACTGCTGTTCATACTGGTGATAGACAACATTAGTAAACAGGTTGGGGGGGGCAGTTCAACAAAATTGCTGTATGCAGAAAATGTGGCATTATAGGCAGACTCTGAGCAATAACTACAGCAGAGGACAGGGGATTGGAATGCAAAACTGAAGACACATGGGATGAAGCTGAGTACAGATAAGATAGTTATAATGGTAGCAATGGGGGAAATCAGAAGAAACTGACAACTGAAAGGGAACATAGTGGAACAGGTTAACAACTTCAAGAATCTGGGAGGCATGGTTGAAGAGAAAGTGGAGCTTTTATGAAGAGGTGAAAGCTAGAATCAGAGGGGCTATAGCCAATTGGCATAGATTGTCAGGGGTGGTATAGGACAGAAAAATGCCAAAGAAGCTGAACTGTAAAGTATAGAAAGCACTGGTGCAACCACTACTACTTTATGGCTCAGAAACATTAACAGTAAAGATAGATCACCTGAAGAAAATAGAATTGATGGAGATGAAGTGGCTCAGGTGGGTGGTAGGCTGCACACTGTGAGACAAACTAAGATATGAGGACACAAAGGCGAAGCCAAAGTAGCCCCATACACAGAGGTGGTCAAAGAGAACAGATTATGTTGGTTTGGGCATATGTGCTGAAAGGCAGAAGATACTCTGGTGAAGAAGAGTTAGGACAGAGAGGAAGAAGGCAGTAGGAAACTAGGGCATCCAGCAAGGAGGAGGATGGGTTGTGTGGTAGAAGACCTGCCACAGTTAGGCATGACTGTCAAAGAAGGTAGGAGAGTGGGATTGAATTGAGACAGATATTGACAGCTGACAAAATACCCTAACCCCATGCAGAAAATTTGAAAAAGGGATTTTAAGATGATGATTATATATATATATATATATATATATATATATATATATATATATATATATTAATGTGTGTATATATAACTCAGTTGTAAGTTCCCAAAAGATACAGAGAGCAGGACATAAGTAAAAACATAGATGTATTCAATAATGTTAAAGTATCTGCCCACTAGGTTTGCAGATCGAAAATAAAAGAGAAGCATTAGCTTAATTAATTTTCATTAGCCAAGCAGTCAACTGACCCAGTATCTCCAGGAAACAGAATGTGTTTTAATACAAGGAAAGTCCAAAGCTGTATACGTCTACCTGGTCAGCCACAATCTCTATCAGGGTATTCTTAAAGGTATAATGCACGTGTTGTTCGAACTGATCTCTTACTTTCTACTTTTGTGCTTTTAGTAATCCTGCCATTACACTACACTACACTAATTGATATATAAATATATATATATATATATATCTATATATATATATATATATATATATATATATATATATATATACATGTATAACTCTCTGTCTCTGTGTATGTGTCTATATATATATATATATATATATATATATATATATATATATATATATATATATAGATCCATGTCAGCTCCATGAAAACACACATAACCGACGACTGGATCACTGAGACGAGATCACTGACACAACACGTCACAGACAATGGTAGGTATATGTATTACGGAACAGAATGTATTCCTGTGTCTGCAATACAGTTAAAAAACAAAAATAAACATGTGTATAGCAAGGAGGCAAGCCCCCCTGCACCCCCCATGTGAGGGGCTCCTCCCCCCACACCCCCCTACATAAATATACCAGTTCTGAAATGGGAATACCTCCCATTTCCCACTACTCACCATTGTCGGGGATGTGTTCTGTCGGCGAGCTCGTCTCGGTGATCCGGTCATTGGTTATGTGTGTTTTCGTAGAACTGATAAGTTCCTATATACATATATATATATATATATATATATATATATATATATATATATATATATGTGTGTGTGTGTGTGTGTGTGTGTGTGTGTGTGTGCGTGTGTGTGTGTGTGTGTGTGTGTGTGTGGGTCTACTTCTAATTTCAAGGTGCCAAAACCTCGAATTTCTTATGTCCGAGTCCATAAGATCGATGTTTTGAAACTTCAAAATTTAAATAAAAAAAATAAAAAAAGAAAATATTTTTTTTCCTTATTTGCAGGGGGGGGGGGGCACCGCCTGTGAATTAAATATACCAGCTCCGAGATCTCACTACACTGAGGGAAACGGTAAACATGCCATTCTGTGCTGTAAAATGATCTCCATTTAAACGGTTTGAAGTTTCAAAACTTTGATCTTATGGTCTCAACCATAAGAAATTCAGTTTTGAAACTTCAAAATTTAGAAGTAGACCTATATATATATATATATATATATATATATATTTTTTTTTTTTACATTTGCAATTAGATTTGTGAACTGCAGTCAATCGAGAGTGACAATGTCAGTTGCAGTTTTCCACCAAGCCGTTTTGCGAACCCAAATCCATCGACTGCACTACATAGCATGGGTAGTTTGAGTATTTGAGTTTGGAATTTTGAGTGGAGATCATGGTTCAGTGAGGAACAGGAATTAACCCATTTCCTCACATAAGTGCGATCTCTGAATTGGTATATATAGTTTGCAGGGGGTGTGGGAGGCACAGCAAAATAGTAAAAGTGATGTACCATTGACTCTAAAGTGTCATGGTACATGATGGTGTATAGCTTGGTTGAATGATGTCACCTCCTGCTATGCTACAGGAGTTGATGCATTCAGTTGCAAGTTTCCTACTTGTTAGTTGCAGCAATTTTCAAGATATTGGTTTGACGTTGTGGCCGATCGACGGATGTACCTTCAAGGTGTCAGTAATAAACTATATATATATATATATATATATATATATATATATATATATATATATATATATCATCATTTTGGTAGAATGTGTGTGGAGGTGGTTATTTTAGCTGTGAGGCTGTGAGGACAATTAGTAGAATACACATTTATAAGTATAAAATTGGCTGTATTTTTGGTAGAATCCTGAGCTACAGTTTAGGTCCCCGATTTTTGCAGAATGTCCATGACTGTACCTCATATTTTTGCCCTGCCCCTCAAACATTTATTGATGGTCTGCTATGCTCCTGAGGATTGGGGTCAATCAGTAATGCAGAGGAACACAACTTTGATCACTGTTTTCAGTGTTGGTATGACATGAATGTGCACTGGTGGTGATTAGGTATGACTTATGAATGAGCACTGATAGTAATTCCTTTATTTTTGGAGATTTCCCCTTTCTGCTTGATGGTGTTACCATGAATTTTGTAAATATAAGTTTGGGGATGTGGCGGTTGCCCTCCCCCACACAGCCATTTGGTGGTACAGGGGAACCTGTTCCCTCCAAAAAAACTGAAGCTCTGCTTTGTTGAAATGCTGTTTTCTATACAACAGTACAGGTTTTGGAGCTTTGCCCCCTGATTATTATGTTTTTATTTGACTTAAGGCAATAATTTTTAAGTTTTCCCTTGTATTTAGCATTAATGCAGAGGACTAAGGCTTTGGTTTCTATGCCATGAATGCGAGGTCTAGTGTTACCTCTCCTGCCCACACATCTTTTGTGCTGCACTTGTGTTACTTTTTTAAATGACTTTATTAAAGTATTTAAACAGTATCCTTGGTGTCTAGTGTTTCACACCCTTCATCCATACATTGTTTTTGCTGCAGAACTGTTCTATTAACTTTATAAATGATATTTCCATAGTGTCACCCCCCCCCCCCCCGGTATTGCTGGACTTGCTTGTGATTCTATGGGAGTATCATGGAAGGGTCCTGTGGTTGGTATTTAGTTGCACTAGGTTGCAGAGTGCAGTCGGTTTTCAGGTTTGTGGATAATAGAGTGTACAGTGATGAGCCGATTGAGCAATAACAGATTGGGAAATTCAAGCCAGTGTAATATTTGAAGAGCAAGGCAATGATAGGTTCTGTTGGGTGTATTAGCAGCATATTTTGTTATAGCAGGAATCAAGTAGATGTAAATCAGACTTTTGCAGGTTAGTGAAAAGTTGATAACAGTAGAGAAGAGTAAATAGGAGGTGGGATCTGGCTGTGGCTCTTTGGCATTTTGAGTAAGGTAAGGTTTGGTCCTATATGAAGCATCAAGTTTGATGTGAACTTTATTGTGAGTGATATGTGTTTATTGAATGTTAGATTGTTGTCTGTTGTGACAGCAAGTAGTTTTATTTGGTTAACTTTTTCAGCTATAGTGCCATTAGTGGAGTAGATGGAGAGAGGAGGTGATTTTGCTTTGGATTTCCTGTTAGAGAAGATAATTAATTTTGTTTTGTTTGGATTTAGGATGAGTTGAAGTTCATTTAGGTAATTTTCAATATCTAGAAACAACTTTTGCAGTTTATCTTGGAGTTCTTGGGGTGTCAAACCAGAGCAAATAAGAGTAACATCATCAGCATATTGAATAATAGAAGCAGATTTTGAGGCAGTGTTTAGACTATTTGTGAATATAATAAAAAGGAGAGGGCCAAGGATGGAACCCTGAGGAACCACAACAGAGACTGTGAGGAGGGTGGAGAGTTTATTCTCCCATTTACTTGCCTATTGTCAATTAGTAAGGAGCTAAAGAACCGGTTGAGGTTGAAGGAGGCTAGAGTGTTGAGTAGTAGTTGATAACATATCGTATCAAAAGCCTTGGACATATCAAGGAATATAATAGAGACTAGTTGTCCACTGTTTTTGAGGAGGTTGATGTAGTTAGTGAAAGTTATGAGGGCTGTGGAGGTGCTGTGTTGTGGACGGATTCTGTGCTGTGAACTAGAGGTTATTTGTAGTGAGGTGGTCTAGGAGCTGCTTATTGATACATTTCTCTAAGATTTTGGCAAGGGGTAAGAGAATGGCAATGGGCTGATAATTAGAGAGATCTTTAGATGGGCCTCCCGTGTGGAAGGGATGATATGGGATACTTTCCATAGTATGGGGACATATTGTTCTGCAATGGAACAATTGATTAGGATAGATATGGGATAGTTGATGGAGCTTGCAGCAATTTTTAAGAAGTCATTAGGGAGTTGGTCAGCTGCTAGACAGGTAGATTTTAGTTTTGATAGGAGTTTTTTGATATAAGAGGTTTGTATGTGTTTAAAAGAGAAGTAGTTGGGTTTAGAGTTAGTAGAGGTAAACACTGTAAGGACCAGCCACAATGAAAAATTTAAATATATTTAATAAATATTAAAAGAAGATGAAATATTGAATATATATTTACAGTAAACAGAGTTCAAATCACAGAATATATTGAAATTAACAATGATGGACAGACTCATACAAATAAAGAGAAACACTCATTATACTAAGCTTTGCTATATTCCTGACTGAATCTAAGATAATTACTGTTCCCTAGTTAAGTTCCTGACTATTGCAAGGCAAAATGCTGTGAGTCAGGTTCCCCAAAACAGAATACTCAATACTCTGAGATTTCTCTTTGTAATAGTTAAAATATATTTCCAAGAGGACTGGTAGAATGACCTCATCTGATCACCTGACTCTAGGTTCTCACAGTATTCCCCTTTCAAGCTGAGACAGGAATTTAGCATAGACAGCTACAATACACATCTATATGTTTATAGTAGTGCCTAGGCCTTCCTCTCTTTTTACTGAGCTAACGAACAAAGGCTTTTTCCTAGACCTAGTGTCTCCAGTCCTATTCAGCACTGTGAGGTGCCATTTTAATGGTTTAACAGCTCATTTATGTTTCCCTTACTTTTCTTAAAGCAAGCTAGCTGGTTAACCATTGCTGCCCCAGTATCCTCTATTAAAACATATACATTTAATTCAGTTACAATGATGCATGTACATTTCATTTTAGCAGGGTGCACCGTTGATACATTTTAACACAAGCAAACCTCACAAATACATTTTCAGCACAAGCATCTGTACAAGTCAGTTTGATATACAAATGACATGCAGTTCTAATACATTTCTAACACAAGCAACTTGCATAAATCAGTTTGATATTCAAAAGACATATCATTCTTTACAAAACTCAAGCTGGCAATGCTAGCACTTAACCATATCATCACAATGGATATTTAATCATAGGTCAAAACTTTGAGCTGACTGCACTTTAAGTAAAAATGGTCAGATAAGTGGGCTTACAATATGTAATCTAAATTTATCAGTTTGGAACCATGTAATAACAAAATCATCAGTTTCTGAAAGTAATCCATGTACTCAGGAACTCTGGAGACACTAACAAGTATGTTTGTCAGGAATAAAACAAAGCAATACAAAAAAAAATCATGGACAAGGGGTCAAAATGTAACTATCATTACATTTAATTTACTAATTCAATAAAATACAAGAATATACACTGTGATGAAGTTTATTTAATTAATGATTTAATGTATTGCTCATTACAGTTTTAACCCAATGTCCATGCATTTTTATTAACAAGCATGTAGTTATTAATGTGGATTTGCTTGTTTTCAGGAACACGTTTTCTCTTTGAAATGTTTGTGGTCAAGTAATTGTAGCACTATTTTTCCTAGAAAAAGTACTTCTCTATTGTCCCTAATTTTGCAGACTTTCCCTGATGTCTGCCTTACATTTTTGGTCTGAGCCTCATAAAAGTTGTGGTTTTCCAGCAAATTTTTGCTTACTCACTAAGTAATGACAGTTTTTACAGGTTGTGTCATTCAGAATACTTATGCTAATGCAAAGCCTGAGTACATACGAACAATATTTAAAATCTGCCTTTGATTTGAGGAGTTTTGTCCCTCGTTATTTTTAGCTCTGTCTCTTATTATTGTTCTTAAGAGATTGAGAATTTTTTTCTACAGCCAGATGAGGTATATGCAGTAAAGAGCATATAATTTTTGGGTGGGGATTGTTTGTGAATGAAAGTAACTATCCTACAGCTGTGTGCTCAGTTAACCATCTGTCTTTTCATGACTTGAATGTATTTGCATGAAATATGTTTGAATGTTTTCTGCTATTAAGTGAAACAAAACTGAAAGTACCTCTTAAGTGTATTGAATTTCACAAAATGCATCTGATTTTGCTTCCTGTTTTTGGTCTGTTCCTCATAAAATATGTGGTTTCCAGGCAAATCTCCAAGGATTGCAGTTATTAAATTATGATAGAGATTTGAGGTTCACACCCATCAGAAAAAGCATACCAATGCGTAAATTGTCACAAGCCCATTTTTAAAATCTGTGCCTGATTTTGGTCAGTGGGGGTGGAAATGTGGTGTGGTTCTCTTACCTGTTGCCATGTCCTCAGTTTAAACAGTTTTGCTTTGTAGGGCTTGCGTATTGTGTAAAATAAGTAGGAACACTTGGGATACTGTGCATTTGTGTGAAATGAACATGTCCAACCATTTTTTTACCATATTTAGGCATTTGAGGTATACAGAGTCAACTGGGGACTATAATTACTGATCACAGGAGCTGTTTGAAGATAGGAATAGCTGACCCTCATTTCATGATCTAGGTAAACAGAAATTAGTTTGGCATTGCAGGACTGGCATGCATTTTTGTAATGAAAATTAGAATACTTTACTTTTGCCATTTTTTATCATAATGGGACATTTAAGGAGTATGCAGTCTAGTGGCTATAATTGATGGATACAGACTTCATTGGATGGTCATTGCAACAATCTGAATGGTAACAATAAAAAAAATAGGGAAGTAAATCCAAAATAACAGATGCATTTATATGTCCCGGTTAAAATCTTAAAGACCTTCATGGTGTAGGCTGGACATACAGAATACTCAGCATTAAACCTAAAAGCAAACAACATCTACAAACACAACAAATTTCAGAAGCACAAAGGGGGTCAACCAGTGGGCAGGCTACTGCCCTTAAGGCAGCAAGGCCAAGCCAGCATACTTGGTAATGTGTTAGTCATAGGTGACTCTGTAATGAGACACACAGATGCACCACTCAAAAGGCTGAGCAAGGATAGGGTGATGGTACGGTTTCTCTCTCTGAGGTGCCAGGATCTGTCATATCACTAGAGCCCTCAAGTCTCTTCTCCTAAGGTACACATATGGCTTGATCATTTTGCACATGGGATTCAATGACATTAGACACATCTCATTGTATAATATGAAGATGGACATGATAGAACTCTCAGAATATGCACATGAAATTGATATGGAACTAATCTTGAGCAACATCCTACCAACAGCATGACTAATGTCACAATATAAGTAAAAGATACTTGACTTTAACTGTTGGCATACTTATTTGCCTCTCTAGGGTATATCTCCTCTGATGGCTTTTACATCTTAGTCAAAGCTCTTTCTTCCTCCATACTGCCTTTTTAGGCAAGATTAGTCTCCTCAAACTACTGCCACAGTCAAAAAAGTGCAACTGTATAAACATAGCACTGATCAGTATTACAAGCCTAAATAAGAAGTTGAATTTTTAAAGGCTTTCTGACCCTCTAAAATATAGATGTCTGCATAGTTGCTAAAACATTAAAACATGATTTCAGTGTATTAATAGTAAACATATACAAATAGTAAACATCTCCCTGAATAGCTAAATATTAGATAATTAACCATTATTATAAAAAACATTTTTTTGCTGTCCTAATGCCTAATATTATTGACCTATGTTCTTTATTTTTCTAAATAACTTTTAAAATTGCGTATCACGGTATAGAAAGTCGGACATTGCTATGTGTTTGTATCAAAAAACAGCAAAGGTTCCAAGCACGGCTTAGCTCAAAATATTTAATGAATACAAAAAAACATAGAGGGTAATGGCTTTCATGGACCAAAGCTCTACTTCATCAGACCACATTACAGTATAGAAAGTCAGACATTGCTATGTGTTTATTAGATGTCTAGAGCTGTTTATGTATGTAAAATTTACTTGTATGTAATGTTCTTGGAGCTTTTCTCTCCGGGCCTCCACTGAAAATGGATCTGTGTCCAGCTGGACTTTCCCGGTTAACAAATGTAAAATAAAAATAAAATAAAAAAATAAATAAAAATAAAACAATAGCACCCCCTCCCAATAATGGGTTTTAAAGCCTACCACTCTTTCTGACCCACCACTGAAAATGGCTGAGTTGTTGAAGTGGAGTAACTTACTTACTGTCAATAAAAATCCATGGCACTTCATAGTCAGCTACTGTACCCCCCTCCAGATCAACTGCAACCCATGAGGTATAGCTAATCAAACTGGAGTCCCTCCCCACTGGACCTAATATTGTTCGGCAGGGAGATTTCATCTGTTGTTCATAGGTTCATAGGAGATTATTAGGCTAATGGCTCAAGAGCCTTTACTAGCCTACACAGTTTTACCCAGATTTTGCCCAATTTTCTATCCTTAGACGAAAGATAACAAAGGTCCACAACCAGGGTTTTGAATGCTTTTTACAGACTGCCACTGTCCATAAGGGACATGGGCACCACACCAGGCATGAAGCTGATATTTTCCATCCAGTCCAGATTGTACTTGAAGATGATCAGGAAAGGATCTGCTTTAAGTGAATAAGAAGCCTATTCTTGAGGAGGGCCAATCTTTGGGACCTCTCTAGCGTGATCTACTTGTGCTAGAGATCAGATTTAGACCCTTTAAGTGGGCACCACTCATACAGCTATTTTTCTGAATTGCAACATTTCCATCAAGGATGGTTCATAGACTGCTTTGTAGGTCAGGCATAGATCACCACTCAGTAATTAGTAGGAAACTGAAGACAGTGGTACAGCTTTTAATCAATCCACGTATGACATGTTGGTTACCCTGTATTTTTTGGTGAGAAACCTCTGAGGACACTCCAGTTGTTGCAAGTTGCTGGCTAGGTACATGCCAGAGGGTGCATTGTACTTGATTATGGGTCTGATGCGGGCAGTGATACTATGACTTAAGATCTGAATGCCTTGTGATTATTTATAAGCTGAGCCACATAGAAGCATTTCTTCATCACCATGGACACATGGTGGTCAAAGTTCAGATTACTATCCATCTGAGTACCCAGATCTCTCACCACTGGGTCCACTCTTGGGGGGGTGGGTTATCAATGTTGTAATTTGCTGGGGTATTGGATTTCCCAAAAGGTATTATTATGCATTTTTTTTGTATTTAGTTTGAGGCCATGGCTCTGACACCAATCATTAGTCTGTGTCAGTCCTTTCTGTAAGACATCAACACCATTTGGACAGTCCCCTAACTTGCAGTCATCAGCAAACTTGGTCAGTCAAGGGCTACCTGGATTCGCCTTGACATCTGAGAAGTATATCCCTAACAAAAGTGCTGAGCCCTGTGGTACTCCACTGGTGACTGTTTCTTGCTGGATTTGGATTCCCCCACTCTAATAACATGTGTCCTATCTGTGAGCCATTTGCTATTCATTTAGTAATGTAGAAGTTTATGCCCAAGTCTGTGAGTTTATCTGTAATACACAAGTGGGGTATTATGTCAAATACCTTGGCCAGGTCACTGTAAGCAGTATGCACTGTCTTACTCTCATCCATGGCCTTGGTAACCTTCTCAAAGATGTCCACCAGACTGAGCAGGCAGGAACTGCCCTTGACAAAACCAAACTGGGTTGGGTGTAGAGTCTTCAGATTTCCAAGAATGCAGGGCCAATAGCTTAGTAACTTCCTATGATCCTATAATGATGTTTGTGTAAATAGATGAAAGTGCTCAACCATGATTTTACATCATCAAATTTTTGGTTTTTGGATTTTGTTACTGCCAGTACAGGAATTCTGCTTGTGGTTTTATAGGTTCATAGGTAGGTACTAGGCTATCTGCCCAAAGGCATTTATAAGCCTAGCCATTATGTGTTGGCTTTCATCGCCCCATTAGATTAGTCCCCTGTGCCTCTGTCCAGCAGAGCCACTGAAGTGATCCCCTGGGGTAAACTTTCTGTTCCCCATCTGCTCATCAAGGTTTCTCTTGAAGAGTGTTAGCGAAGGAGCTCTGCCTAATGTAGATTGGAATCTTGTTCCAAAGCATGGGAAGTCTCTGGGGCAGGAATTTATCTCTCCAGTGTGTCCTATTTATTGTTGTGGTGAGGTTTAGATCCCTAGAGTGTGTGGCTCGAGGGGATAAGGTTTTCTTTAGGTGGAGCATGTCCATCAATTCTGGGTTGGACATGGCCTTGTTTGTTAGGCAGAGATCACCTCTGAGTAGGTGGTATGCAACCTAGTAAAGCTGGAGTTTCTTCAGTCGAGCTGCATAAGGCATCTGTTTGAGGACAGTGATCCTCTTAGTGAGGTACTTCTGTGGTCTTTCCAGCTATTGCAGGTGTCTTGTAAGGTACATCCCAAATGGGGTGTTGTACTCTAGATGTAGTAAATTCTCTGTAACTCTTGGGTGAAGTGATCAAATCAAGAGCATCACTGAGGAACTGAGCCATTAACTGTAAAAAAATATACCACAAATAAGCATGCACAATGCTTCTTAGGTTTCATAAATGCTAGCTTCTCAGATCAACTAGTTCATGTCAGAACTAGGGGTTAAATGTATTATATCTGGTCTTCACCAACATGACACTGCTATACTTTCCATTTATAGTTACCTCATCATTGGTCGTACCTAATCACCATACAGTAGTGGTTGCCATGAAGGTTAAGACCTGATTTGCCATCAAACCCTTCTGTCTTTAACAGAATATTCTAAGGCAAATTGATCATATCTTGTTGACGACTTGATGAAATTCTTGATAATCCTATTTCACACACTGACTGTTTCGATGCTAACCTGAAAACATGTATTGAGGCATCAGTTCCCAATCTCAAATGCAAATACAATTCCAAGTTCCAGAATAAATCCTTATAGCAGAACCATAGTATACATAAACTATACAGTAGGAGGAAGGAATTTATTGTCTGCAAAAACAAACTTAATTCCCCAGCATGTAAAAGTGAATTCAAAAAGATTAAAAAAAACTCAAAAGCAAAATGAAATCCCCCAAATGTAAGTATGAACTGAAAATTGTCACCCACGTTAATGACAACCACAAAGCCTTTTCAATTATCATGGAAATCTTAGAAACAATACCCGGCAATGCACTGAGCTGATGCACAATACATGCGACTCCCCAGAAGAAATGGGAAACATATTAGCAGATAAATTTTGATCATACTTTACATCCTTATCTTCCCTTAACTTTCCCCACATATTAGCATACCCCCACAACACTTCAGAGCAATGGATCCAGCACAGATCTGCAGACTCACTACTGAACCTATTCAGTCTCAGTCTCCCCACTGAGTTTTGTAGATTTCTTGAACAAGTAACTGATGGACTGGATGCAGTCATGTCAGGCTGCTCTAATTACCTCAAACTGACCAAGACTATTGACACCATCCCATATTCTAGCATTATTGACAAGTTAATCAAACTAATTGTAAACCCCTATGTTATCCAGTGGATAGCAAATTAGCTTTCTGACAGTACAAAATGTATTACTATAGGGGTATGCCATCAGTAAAAATGTTCATTACCAGTGGTGTTCTTTAGACATCTGTCTTTGGGCAACTTTTGTTCAATATTTGCTACTTTCATGTCAAGACCACTGTTAGCCACTTATGGATGACCAAGTCTAAGGATGACTGCAAAGTTAAAATAAACCCTCAAACTGACGTCCAGAATCTCCTGGGGGGGGGGGGGTTAACACATCCAAACAATTTGTACCTAGACTACAGTCTTAAGTTAAATGCCAACAAATGTAGTACTGTGTCCTTTATCAAACATGAACACCCATGTTCCTGTCACATGGATTATACCCTTTTATCAAACATGAACACCCATGTTCCTGCCACATGGATTATACCCTTTTAAAAATTGAAACTATTAGGGACCTGGACACTTTCATTGACACAGAACTATCCTTTGATCACAATGTATTCTTTGTCATGATAATGAGCTATGCTTTGATCACAATGTATTCTCTGTCATTAGGAAATCCTTTAATCTGGCCAGATGATTATCAGGGATGTATGTTCTAGTTTAAAGGAAGTTATCGTACCTCTGTATTCCTTTCCCTCATCAGACCCATAATAGAATATTAATACTCCTTTTAGTATATTTTTGTCTAAACATACGACTTAGCTTGAAAGACTGCAGCATTTTTTCACTGAGAGGGTCAAGGAATTGTCTTCCCTGGGCTACATAGACCACCTTAAAGCACTTTTCTTTTCTCTGTTTCCTACAGACTCATGATGGGGAGAGGGGACCTCTGCCTCACCTACAAAGGATTGAAGGGTCAAGTGCTATGTGACCTCCCACACAGCCACAAATCAGATAGCACCATAAACACTCTCAAAGGAACTAAACTTCCAGTACAGTAGATGTAAGAGCTGCTGGAAAAACATATATCACTTTCAAATAATCCCTTCTTTATGGAATAGACTTCCCTTAGATGTAAAGCAAAGTCTCTGACCCTTTTTAAGCACAACCTAGATAAATTGATGGAAGACCATACATTCACTCCTTTTCTATCCCTGCAATAGTGTTTGAAAGCGGGCAAAGTACTGATGAATTGGGATCTTGATCAGTAATCTAGTATGAGCCTATGCACTTGTGAATCTACAAAGGAAAACTTCACTTTATAGCCGAGCATAGCAAGCATATGGAGGCTCACAGCTTATGTAGAAGCCTAGTATAGGTGATATTGCACAACCCCTGGCAGCCAGTGGTGAAAGGTTAGGAGTAGGGGAACATTTCTGACTCCCCGTAGGGTAACATCCCATGATCTTTACCCTAGCCTTTCATGCCATATGTTCTTAGATGCCAGGAACTGTAGGCTAACAAATAAATTGGTGTATGATGGTTTGATGTTTGATGAGAAATAGAAGAGGATTAAAAAAAAAAAAGACAATTCAGCCAAAAACACCATCTTAAATGGTGTCTCTAAATAAAACTCTAGCTGTGAATAAGTGATTGCTATACCTAGTTTTGCATATTTTAGCATTTACAGTATTTCCATGTTTATTAAAACACTTACTGAAACAAACAGCACATCATTTTTATTAATTAATATAAAGTTGCAAAACTTCAGTATGTTCTATTTGGCAGGTATTATTACACTATTATAATGTTTGAACAATAAGCTATTAGACCTTGCATGATAGTGCTGGTTGTTCAAGTAAACCCAGTTCATTTAAGTGTTTGCTCACCACTACCACATGCCAGTGTTCACCAGTGCAATTGTTTTGTGACTTGTCTACAACTCCATGTTATGAAATAGCTCAAATGACAAGAGTCAAGCATAGCAATACAGTCCAGAAATAACAAAAATAGCTACACTAGTTCCAAACACCTGCAGTTAATCATAATGGGCTTCTGAGAGTGTCAAAACAAATCATCACTGAAATCGCTACAGAATGAAATGAAGCTTGCAGACAAACACATTAGAAATATGCCCATGGGGCTTAGAAAATCCCTTACGCAGCGCTTTCAGAATGCTAATATTTAGTTGATGTTTCTGTAATGTACTGTAATCACACAGTTAAGTAAAAACATGGAGAATTTAAATATTAACATGCATGTCATCATGACAACACTTCCATTCACCTGTGGGTACATGTGTCTTCATATTTATTGTGTTGAACTTCACAGGACCCAAGGGATCAGGGTCTGTATCATACCTCAGAGACTGTCCAGATTTTTGACTCATATTTTTGGTCTGTTTGTCACACAATTGTAGTTTTCTGGTAAATCACTGGCAAATCATTGAGGGTCAAAGTCAGAAAATGACGACAGACATTTGAGTTTCAGACCTCATACCCTTCAGATAATTCATGCTAATGCAAATCCTATTATTCTATCAACTTTCTAAGTTTGTAAAAGCAGTATTTAAAAAGTGTCTCTCTTTTTGGGCCTTTGTTCCCCCCATTATTTATGGCTTTGTCCAGATTTCTTGCCCTAAGAGGTTGAGAGGTATGGTCTGTAGATTAATATATGGTGCATGCATTTTTTGCAGGTAGTGGGTAGGTGTGGCTTTTGCAGCTGTGTGATGGAGTTTGCTGTGTAACAGTCTCCTAGCCTGGTCATACTTATTAAGGATGAACTAATTAATGCCAGCAATGGCAAGTGCTAGGTAATATTTCACTGCCACTATATTCAGTTCTGGGATCATACTAACATTCTGTAAGGGATGCGTTGTATATAATCCTCACTGTGTCCTGGGATGTGTTGTTCACCTACTGTTCTTTTGTGTTACACCTTTCCTTCACCATGGAAATGCAGTGTTATTTATGCACTTATTTGTTTCTGGTATGGCAAATGTTTCTTTATTAATGGCATATTTGGTACACATAATATTGTTAGTAGCCAATAAGGCACACGCTACTAGATATGAAAAATACACTGAGCGATATGAGCATGTGTACTCACACTGCTTTGCACTGTTGTTGCTGTACTTGGACAATCTGAACATCTAATTTATATTTAAGCATATAATACAGTTAGCATGTCTATCATAGTGCCTTCGTTGTGTTTCTTCAGTGTTCTTTACCTCATACATACAGTTAAATCACATTACAGCTTTTAGATGCATATGTAGTTACAAGACATGCAGTCCAGGCGCAGTCTGGGTAAGTGACTTGCTTCAGGTCACACAGTAGACAAATGAAGGCTGTGGGAATCAAACTCTGCGATACAGAAATTAGATCATTCACAGCTCATAGCCGTAAAACCTATGTGTTAATTGCCAGGCAAAATAAATCCGAGAACCTAGTATGAATTCAGAGCTCACAGTCTTCTGATCTTCCAGAACCGAAGGCAAATGAGCTACCAGTTGAGGAACTGGGATCTTTTCCTGTAATTATTCTGGACATGTCACTGCTGGTTTTATGTGCATCCACTATATGTATGTGTGCATATCTTACCATGCTTTGATTATGTTCTATGTATGTGCATTATGTTCTACAGTCTAATGTGAATGCTTTTTTTGCAGATAGATGGGGATGACAAGCTTCAGCAAATACTTGTTTACAGTCTGTATCACTCATCATGTTTTATGGCCTAAGCTGTAGACAAATACTTCACAGCCTTGTTCTCCCAGTTCAAAGATATATGTAATTCCTTACATGCTACACAATGTGCCATTAGTTACTGATAATTAGCATCATTTTGACATACTTTTGAGCATAGCATAGCTTCCTGACTGTTTCATAAGTCTCAGCAGTATTTTTCTTTGCCATGGCTGGCATATCATTATTTATGTATTGTCTATGTCAACTTGCTCATGAACAGGCATGAAATACTGCATGCTTGTCATATTCCTAGAATAGCTTAGAGTATGTTCTTCACCTTTGTACAGATGTCAGGGGGTGGGGGGAGGCATCTTGTATGACTAACTGCAGGTACTGTGAAAGTCTTTGCACGTTTACTGTAATTATGTTTTAGATGTGACACTGTCATTAGGCTTGACAACTTTATCCAAATTGGGACATTGGGGGTGTGCCTAAATATGCAACATCCAAACCATAGAGTAAAAAGGTCACACAGACAAACCATTCAGTAAAAACTGCAAGAAAAAAACAGCCAAGCTAGAATTTTCACTGTGTGATACCTTAAACATCCTGTAATGGAGGCCCATGGAATATATGCAGATAACCATTAAGGACAGCAAGTGTTTCAGCTACATGGCTTCTGAATGCTAATGACTTTTTACTTTTTAAGTCTTAATGGCTGCATTCAAGCCAATAAAACTAAACCCCACTAGCTGTGGACATGCATGTTTCAGCCATTTTATTGAACTTATCAGGACAGCACAAGTGGATAGTTTGGCTACACTTCAGAAACAAAGGATCTTTAAGCCCCACTGATGCCCATAAACTTTATGGTGCCAACAAAATATCCCAACTAACATCCAAACCAAAGGGTAAAAAGGTCACACAGGCTAACCATTCAGTAAAAACTGCAAGAAAAACAGTCAAGCTAGACTGGACATGATTAAGAAATATAGTTTTAACTGTGGGAGAAATAAGTGAATTAATCAAGAGGTCTGGAGGATACTAGTCCACTATAAGCCATGAAGCTTTAAATGTTCTGCGGTGCACGTTAAAGCTTTCTTTCAACCTTTTAATCTACGATGGCCTGAACAAACATCATACATAAGGAAAGAAATTATTTCAAGAAAGAAAATGTTTTCATTTTTTTAATATTCAAGATAACAATAGTTTTCAATACATAACTGATATCTGGGAACAGTAATTTTCAAAGAAGGAGGAACAGATATCATGTAGGGGACAGGAATATCACCTTAAACAGAACACATTATTACAGAGGTGTACCATCTACAGTGTATGACATAACAATTTAATAATGAGTTAACAGCATACCCAGTACCAGATATGTAGCAGATGCTAACAAATGCAAGTCCTCCCTAAAGATGTCAACCTTAAAAAACAGCAACAATGAACAGTGTATATTCAGAAAACAAAAATAGTCATGCAGGCTTTCTAAACTACCATCTGATCATAAGCAGTTACTGGTGCTCTTGAAATGGATGCCGCAAATCCCCTCTTGAGCTTTGCTTCACTTAGTAGGTGAATTTTGGCATTTATATTTTGAGGACACAGCAACTGTTTATCAGTAGTGTAGATAGGGTAGGGTGAGAGGGGCAACTAACCTGGGTGCAAAGTACTGGGTGGGGGTTGTGATCAGCCAGTCCTGTTCTTTCTTTAATGCAATACCGGGTTTTAAAAGCCGTTATTGCATTTGTGGTCAAACCTGTGTGCTCTGCGTCGTCTAAACTGTAGCAACTGCTTGCTACACTGCAGGAAACAGTTTACTACAGTTAAAAAAATATTTTTTTTTTTTTTTTTTCTAACTAAAACCTGAGAGCTGTAAAGCCAGGGTATAAAAAGTACAGTTTTGTACCTACCATAAATGTAGATGTTCGAGGATCTCCATTGCTGCAGTCCTGACATATGGGTATTCCGCTGTCCACCATCGGCCCGAATACCAAAGGGCTAGAACCGGCGTCGGTCATCGGCGCCCGAGACTGACGTCAGTACGTGCCAGTACAAATGCGCATGACCGACGCCATAACCTCAGTCTTTCTTGCCTCAGACGTCAGAATGCAAAAAACACCACCCAAACCCCAACCTAAAAAGAAAAAGGGGGAAGGAGGGAGGGAAAATTGGACTGCAGCAATGGAGATCCTCGAACATCTACATTTATGGTAGGTACAAAACTGTACTATGTTCTTCGTCTCCCATTGCTGCAGTCCTGACATATGGGTAGAATCCCAGAGCAACGGAAAAAAGGGAGGCTGGTCAACTAAATAGCATTAGGAGCTGCTGACATGCCCTGTAAGATTGCAGTGGCAAACCCAGCCCTAGACCTAGAATAAAGAGGTAAATGATAATGCTTTGTAAAGGTATGTACAGAACTCCAAGTAGCTGCTTCTAGAATGTTTTTAGTAGCTACCCCTCTCAAAAAAGCAGTAGAAGTGGTCGTAGCCCTAGTAGAATGAGGCCTGATCCCAGCTGGAACATCCTCTCCATGATGAGAGTAACAAAAAGCAATACAATGGCCAATCCACTTGGAAATAGTTTGTTTCGAGACAGCTTTCCCTCGTGAAGTCAAAGCAAAAGAAACAAATAATTGTTGAGAACTTCTGAACTCTTTGGTTCTGCTCAAATAATACCTCAACTGCCTATGTACATCCAAAGAATGCAAAACTTTTTCCCCTTCATTTTGGGGGTTAGCATAAAAAGTAGGCAAATGTATAGATTGGTTTAATGCCACATTAGAAATCACTTTAGGCAGAAAAGTAGGATTAGTACGTAAGGAAACTCTGTCATTGTGAAAAATCAGAAAAGGTTCCACTGCCATGAGGGCCTGTAATTCAGATACCCTTCTAGCAGAAGTAACAGCCAATAAAAAAGCAGTCTTCCAAGACAACAACTGCAATTCAGCTGTAGCTGCAGGTTCAAAAGGAGGCAGAGTCAGCTTTTCCAAAACAAAATTAAGATCCCAGGTAGGAGTAGGAGCCCTCCGTGGGGGTCTGATATTCTTTGCTCCTCTAAGAAACTGCTTAACCAATGGATGTGAAAATAAAGGAGGGTCACAATCATAGTGAGCAGAAATAGCTGCAGCATGCACTTTTACAGAAGAGAAGGACAAACCCTTGTCCAATAAAATAGTCAAATATTGTAATGTACAACTCAAATTAGGCAATTCAACATCAAAGCCTTTAGCTGAACTCCAAAGAAAAAATCTCTTCCATTTACCAGCATAAACTTTTCGAGTACTAGGACGCCTGGCTTCCAAAATAACATCCAAAACTTGTTGAGGGAGCTGAAGGTCCTCCTTCTCTAAAACAGAATGCGCCAGGCTGTCAGGTGTAGGGATTGCACCCTGACATTGAGAAAATGATTGTTTTCCTGAGACAATAAGTGAGGAATCTGTGGTAATGGCCAAGGTGGTACATGAATTAAGCTCCTCAACAGAGGGTACCAATGCTGACGAGGCCAATCCGGTGCTATAAGGATCATGCAAGGTTTGTCCCTCCTGACTTTCAACAGCACCTTCGGAAGAAGAGGCAAAGGAGGAAAAGCATACACGTGAAGGTTGCTCCAACTGAAGGATAGTGCATCTATTTTCCAGGCTTTTGGATGAAATAGCCTTGTGCAAAACAGTGGCAGTTGGAAATTCAGAGGAGAAGCGAACAGATCTATGTCCGGAGTTCCCAAGCCATTGTCAACTGAAGAAATACCTGAGGGTCCAATTTCCATTCGTGAGGATCCACAATCTGTCTGCTCAGAACATCTGCTAAAGAATTTTGTGCTCCTGGCAGAAACTGTGCTCGAAGAGTGATGTGCAGATTCAAAGCAGTTTCCCATAACAGCATTGCTTGTCTGCAAAGAGGGTAAGAATGAGTTCCCCCTTGCTTGTTGATGTACCACATGACAGTCGTGCTGTCTGTTCGAATCAACACCAGTCCTGGTTGAAGTAGGCTTTTGAATCCTTCCAAAGCAAATTGAACTGCCAGGATCTCTTTCATGTTGATATGCAAGTGAAGTAGCTCTGGGGCCCAAAGGTCTTGAATCCATTTTCCTCTGAAATGAGCTCCCCAGGCTGACTCCGAGGCGTCTGTCGTTAATATCTGACTTGCCTCTGGTTGGGTCACAGAGAGCCCCTTGTTTAGGTGACATTCCTGAGCCCACCACAGAAATTCTCTCTGAATGCAAGGTAGAATCCGAATGACAGTGTCCAAATCGTGGCAGTGTTGAGTCCAAACACTTTTGAGATACCATTGTAGCTTCCTCATATGCAGTTTGGCATTGGGAAGTACTAGAATGCAAGATGCCATGAACCCCAAGGCTTGAAGGACTGTCCTTGCAGTCAGCCTGGACATTACTGATAGCTGTTGGAAGTATAGGTGAAGATTCCTTTGTTTGTCCGGGGTAAGAAATGCCATCTGAGCAGCTGTATTCAGTTTCACACCCAGAAAACACATCTCTTGTGAGGGTACTAGACTGGACTTTATTTCGTTCACAGAATACCCTAGGCATCTTAAAACTGTCATTACATACTGCAGATGTTGAAGAAGTTCGTGCTTGCCTTGAGCCAGAATCAAACAGTCGTCCAGATAAGGATAAATTTGAATTCCTTGTAGCCTGAGAAAAGCTATTACTGGAGCCAGGACTTTGTGAATACCCTGGGCAGTAGACAAGCCAAAGGGCAATGCAGAGAACTGATAATGCAAATTCCCATTCCGAAATCTCAGGAATTTCCTGCAACTGGGCCTGATAGGAATGTGAAGATAGGCCTCTTTGAGATCCAGAGTCACCATCCAGTGATCTTTGCCCAGCATAGGTAACAGCTGTTGCAGTGTTAACATCTTGAATTTTGGAATTTCCAGAAAGGTATTTAGAATGGACAAGTCCAGAATTGGTCTCCAAGTATTTCCTTTCTTTGGCACTAAGAAAAGACGGGAATAAAACCCTGTGCCTCTTTCTGCAGAAGGTACTTCCTGTATTGCTTCCAACTGAAGCAGAGAAGAAATTTGAGTCTGTGCTTCCAGTCTTTGCTGATGAGGCACATCCGGCATACCTTTGAAAGGAGGGAATGTGTGAAAACAAAATTTGTAGCCTCGATTTATTATGTCCAATACCCATTTGTCTTGGGTAACCAAATGCCAATTCCTTTTGAAAAATCTCAGTTTTCCTCCTAGAGGGGCTGCCAGCAAGGCAGAGTCCGGCAGCTGAAGACACGGGTCATTGGGTCTGTTTCCGAAAGGACTGACCCCTGCTCTCCCCAGCAGAAGGGGTAGAAGAACTCAAAGACCTAGAAGTAACAGGGCCCTGAGAGGAAGCCCTACCTCTACCTCGCCTCGACCTGCCCCTAGATTGATAATCCGAAGAGGGGAAAGACCATCCCTTAGCAGGCCAATTCCTACTGAACTTAGGGGGCTGAACCTGTAAAAAATCCTTAACGGTCTGCATAGACTTAGCTTTTTCCTCCATTTTTTTCAAAACTGATTCTACTGGAGGGCCAAAAAGAACATCAGATTGTAGAGGAGCATCCATAATTCGAGCCTTAACATGCTCTGACAAGGTCTGATCTTTAAGCCAAGCATGCCTACGAATAACTGAACTAGTAGCAGCCACCCTGGAAGAAGCCTGTAAAGCATCAAAACCACACTGCAAAGAATGCTTACCAACTTGGTCTGAAGCATGCACTAAATCCTGAAGCTCCTTACATTCAATACCTTCAGCTAAAGCATCTACTTTACATTTCAATTGGCCCAGCAAATAATGTTGATACCGGAGCATATGAAACTGACAATTTAAAGCTCTCATAGCCAAAGTAGAAGAGGTATACAGTTTTTTACCCCACCTATCCAGGGCCCTAGCATCCTTGTCCAGAGGAACTGGATTCCTAACCACAGAAGCCCTAACCCCTTTGGGGCCTTGAGTAATAGTTTCTGGATCAGCCCTAGGACTCTTATATAAGTACTTGTGAGCTTCCGGAACCCTGTAGTATCTATCTGGTTTAACCGGGCAGGAGGCAGAGAATCTGGGTTAAGGGCAGCCTCAGAAAACACATCCTGAACAACATCCAGTACAGGGGGAATAGCCAAGGGCCTATGCTGAGGCAAAAACAAGAATTCTCTTAGTCTTTACGAGAATCAGAATAATCCTGGCCCTCCCATTTGAAATGTTCCCTCATGGAATGCAAAGTCTCAGAGAAAGAAAAATCTTCTGGAGGGGACGAGGGAGTAGAGTCCTCAGCCTCCGAATCAGAATAAGGAGGGAAATCCTGAAGTTCTTCCACAGAGGAATCTGACTCATTGGAAGACTGAACCAAACCCTCCAACTCTGTCTCTACCCTGGGCCTCTTCACAGGGGGCATAGAACCCTAATTAAAGTAATCAAATCTTCAGCCATCTTTAACATGTGCTTCCTAGGAGCTGGACCCTGGGGACTAGCACCAGCAGGGGCAGACTTAGACTTAGAATGGGCTCTGCTTTGAGAAGGAGGAGGCCTAACTACCCTATGAGGGGAGGGAACCACTGACATCAGAGAAGCACCCTCAGCCTGGCCTAACACAGGAGAAGCCACTTCCTGCAGTAACAAAGGCTCCCATTGAGACTCAGGTAAACTTTCAGAAGGAGCCGCTGAAGTAGCCAGTGGTACTACAGAACCGGCGTCCGGAATGGACGCCTCATCCTGTTTGGACCGCAAAGACTTTTCTTTGCGTTTCTTAGAAGAACCAGTCGTCGGAGAATCCGACGGCATGTTATAATTACAACGTTTACCAAACACCAGCCTAGCACAGTCCAACCGACGTTTAATAGTACGCTTGTTAAAAGTAGCACAAAAGCGACACCCAACAACGTCGTGCTCAGGCCCTAAACAAGGAATGCAGAGAGAATGGTAATCCCTATGAGGAATCTGTTTCCCACAAGAAATACAGTTATTAACTTTTTCTGACATCCGTCAATACTGAGGCAAGAAAAAGACAAAAGTGTCCCCAACGGGGTACTTCGCCCAACTTGGTCTCCGGTTTGAAACTCGAAAACCGACAATTCCAGAATGCCGAACGGCACTTGCAAATGCTGCTTCTGCTTAGGACCACGCGGCAAGAAAGACTGAGGTTATGGCGCATTTGTACTGGCACGTACTGACGTCAGTCTCGGGCGCCGATGACCGACGCCGGTTCTAGCCCTTTGGTATTCGGGCCGATGGTGGACAGCGGAATACCCATATGTCAGGACTGCAGCAATGGGAGACGAAGAACATCTGTTGCAACTGTTTGCTACATTTGTAGCAATCAGTTTGCAACAGTTTAAAAAGAAGGATTTTTTAAAACTAAAACGTGGGGACTATAGCGCTTCATACAGGCAGGTTATAAACTGTAGCAACTGTTTCCTGCATTTGAAGCAAACAGTTTGATACAATTTAGCTATGTAACAGCTAATTACCTCATTACTTAGGCTAGCTTTCTTAATAGGCCCTTCTAAGCCTAGCAAATGTCGTTCCCCAAGGTGAGAATCAAACATTGTATCTTGTTTCTGTGAGTCAAACACCTTAACCATTACATAGAAAATAAACTGTTATGTAACTGGGTAGATGCTCGGTCTTTACCTCAGAGCCTCACAAATATAATAAAAAATTGAACAGACCACAGCTGAAGAGTATATAGTTGAAACCAATGTTGTTTAATACACAAAGTAAGTGCTTTCACAATCTGCTGCAGGCAGATAAACTACTGGGGATTAATGGTGCAGTGTCACTTAAACCCTTCCTTAAAGCCAAACCACTTAAACACTAAGCTTTTTGAAACATATTTATTGCTACTCAGCTTAGCTGTTTTTTATAACTTTGCTGTTTTATTAGTTTTTAGGGGTTCAAATGTTTTGACAGACCCTATTTACTGTGTTTTTAAGTGCTTAATTAATTTGATTAATAGACTTGACTGACTTACTTTAATCGTTGATTTGATGAGATACTATTTAAATACTATGATTATTTCATTTGAATATATAAGTCTGAAGAAGCGGTCAGTTACAGATCGTGAAAGTGCTTACTTTGTGTATTAAACAATGTTGGTTTCAACTATGTACTCTTTGCCTTAACCATTGTACCAGGTCCCAGTCATGAAAAGGTGAGAATCAAACACTGCACCTTGATTTTGTTTTAATAGAATGTTGAAGGAGGGTTGGGGGCAGGGTACAGAAACAGGACCTGAATGGCATGTCATGCATCTGTACATTTTTTTCTCTTCACTTGAGCAGCTGAGGTGGTGAGGCACTGGCTTATAGTACCAGCCCAGGGAGGTGGTTGAATAAGCTAACCTTTTGCTGTTTATGACCAGACATCTGGTTATAATCTTGTACTGTAGGTCAATAGCATAAATAGGGTGGAGTGAACGGGGCAATATATATATATATATATATATATATATATATATATATATATATATATATATATATACGGGTCTACTACTAATGCCCGAAACGACGATTCCCCGACGGAAAACTCACCGACGCCAGATGACCGACAGGTAAGTGTACCGACAGGGTGATTTGCCGACAGCGGAAAGACCGACAAGGGAATGTGCGATCGCGACGCGGTAAGTGTGCGATGGTGACGGAGTTAGGAGCGGTCAGGTAAGTGCTCGAGATTGTGGGATGTCGGGTTAGGCTGTGGGAAAGGTGAGTGTGTGTTCGTGTCGGAGGTATGGTTCGGGTAAGGTAAGTGTGTGCTAGTGAGGGACTGTAGTTTAGGGACGGGTTAAGTGAGTTAGGGTTAGGGTGCAGGTAGGTGATGTGTGCGTTAGTGTCGGAGCTTGGGCTAGGGGTGGGTTAAGTGAGTTAGGGTTAGGGTGCAGGTAGGTGAAGTGTGCAATAGTGTCGGACCTTAGGGTTAGGGTTTGGGTCAGGGCTAGTGTGTATGCTATGTAGTGTTGCGTGTTGTTTACGTTCCGTGTGTCGGTGTAATGGTGTTCGGTGTAATGGTGTTCGGTGTTTTGCGTTGTCGGGTTTGTGTGATGTCGGTCATCTGGCATCGGTGAGTTTTCCGTCGGGGAATCGTCGTGTCGGTAATTAGTAGTAGACCCATATATATATATATATCTATATATATATATATATATATATATATATATATATATATGTGTGTGTGTGTGTATAGTTTTCTTTTATTTTCCCTTTAAGTGAAATGACAATACTTACATCCTAAATGGATGCATGAGACACTCCTGTGGTTTTATCTCGCTTCAACAATGCCCTCAAAAAGCCTGTGATTGGCTATGTAGGTAGAGGGGTAGTGCTGAGGTCAAGGAGGAGTATGGCTTGGGCTATGTCATTGGTGCCCACAGTGAGCTGAGGGATGTAGTGTTTTTCAAAATATAAATCGCTTGCTGTGGGTCATCTGTGTGTGGGAAGAGATACTAGGAGAGAAAAGATCAAGTCTCTCAAGTACGTAAGATTACTTACTAGTATGCGTCTTGTGCTTACTTAGGCAAACTGCTGAATGGATTGGTTGGGGGAAACATTTCATTCTGGTATTTGTGCAAACTTGGACAGACTGCTGAAGGGGTTATTGGGAACCTTTTCCTTTTAGTGCTTGTGCAAACTTGGATATTCTGCTGAAGTGGGTCACTTGGGGAAATATTTCATTTGGTGCTTGTACATAGATTGCCAAATGGGTCATTGGGGGAAACATTTTATTTAGGTTCTTGTGAAGAATTGGACAGACTGCTAAAGGGGATCATTGGGGGAAACATTTCATTTGGTGCATGTGCATACATTGACAGACTGCTGAATGGGTCATTGTGGGTAAATGTCTAATTTTGCTACTTGTGCATACTTAGATAGACTACTGAAGGTGTTGTTGGGATGCTTAATTTTTGGGCTTTTACATACTTGGACAGACTGCTAAAGGGGTCGTTGGGAGAAATGTATCATTTTATGCATACTTGATCAGACTAATATATATATATATATATATATATATATATATATATATATATATATATGTGTGTGTGTGTAAGTTTATAAGTTTGTACTTGTTGGCCATTTTAAGCCTAGCCAAATTTCCCATTCCAAAGGTAAGACTCAAACCCTGTACATTGGGCATAGCAGATATACTCAGTATGACTCATACCATCAGAATTTAATCCAAAGGACTATTCTTTTGTTTATTTCCAATAATTTTTGACTTCTTCTGTTGCTTACTTGGTTATATTTTGCATTTATCTTTATGTGTTATGTTTGGGGGGGGGCATTTTATAACTGGAATAATACACTCAGAGGTACAGCATATATTATGTAGTAGAGCACACTACTGTTGCTAAATAGTAAACATACTCAGCATAAGTGTTTAGTATCTTATTATGCTACTGGGGCATACTATTAGCAGACAGTAAACCACACGTTGCTGTGTAGATGATCCAGTGTTCACTGAACTTGCACTATTAAAGCATTTTGTTACAAGGAGCTGTCAGTGATGTGAACTTCAGGTACAGATAGTGTGGCACTGCACACTAAACATGTTTGTGCATATAGATAAGTAATGTTGAAGGGTTAGAATGCATATTGTAGCTGCTTCTCCCCTGGGTCATAATTTTCTGTCTGTGCCACAGCAACAGTTGGTTCATTTTTTTTTCTTTTGTTGCAGTTCATACTTAACAAGGTCTTAATAGCATAATTTGTTATGCTGCTGTTGGCATTTGGACTGTATTTGCAAAGAGATGTGGATTGTGTTGAATTCTGCTTCATTTTTAGTATGTGTGGGTTCTTTAAATTGCTAAAGCTGTGTTATGCTGTGTTTGTTATGCATTACATGACAGTTACATGATTAACTCTGAATATTTTAAACTTTCAATAAAACTTCCTGTTTGGACATGCTTTTGAGCATCTTAGCCTTTTATGCTTTTGTGAAAAGTTGTTGTTAGGGCCTTTTTACCACCCCTGTTCACAAAAAAAGAAAGAAAAAAACTTTTTTGCTGTGTAGGTGGGGGTGGGATGCCAAATGAGGGTCTAATCCTGGGTTCTAAATGGCCTAGCTAATCCTCTGCTGCAGGCCTTTAGATTACATTGCCAAGGCTATTTCTATGCTGCCAGCCTCTACAGCAGATCATGAGATTACACTATGAAATGATCGCTGTTTTGCCCTAAATGTAGCTCTTAACTGCTCCAGAGTTTGCTGAATGTTTCTGATTTTACTTCATATTTTTGTCATGTCTCACATGAAATTTTTAATTCTCTGGTAAATAAATCACTGAGGATTGCAGCCAGTCAGTAATGCGAGATGATAATGACATACATCTTATTCTTTAAAAACATACATTGATTTATAACTTAGTGCTACTACTTTTCATAAATAAATCATTTGGTCACTAACACCAGACATTGCAGTTTCATACCACTCATTCTTATATAAATCCAAAGCCTGCTCTTTCTTTGCATTGTTTTTCACACTGTCACTCACACAGTTACTATCTCACTCACACAGTTACTGTCTCTCTCATCTCTCCCATACACTTTCTCTCCCAGTCCCTCACATTCTCTCTCTTTTTCCCTACTATTCTGTCTCTCATACTCTCTCTCTCTCTGTCTCATACAGTATTTTCTCTCTCTCCCACTCTCATACTCCTTCTTTTTTTTTCCCTCCGTATCACTCTTTTTCTCATAATGCCTCTCTCTCCCCCATGTTCTCTCATACTGTCTCTCTCTCTCTTTTCCATAATCTCTTTCCCTCGCTCTCTCTCTTTCCCTCTCTCTCTCTCCCTAATTCTCACTCATACACTTTTTCTGTTTCCCATTTCTTCTTCCTCTCTCTCTCTCTTCCATTTACTTCCCCTGTTACTCTTACTTTCTCTCTTTTCTTCTTTCCTTTTTGCTCTCTTTCTCTATCTCTCTCTCTCTCTTTCTCTCTCATAGGTTCACAGTTATTTACTAAGTTATTCATTTATGAGATTCTTAAGAAGCCTAGCCACGCATTCTGGATCTACTTCACTTACCCGAATGACCACATCACTGACTTTCACTTCGCCAAGATGAAAGGACTGACATTCGGAACACCGACTTTCGACTCAAGGTAAGTAACTGCTTGGCCATGCTGGAAAAAAAAAAACTAACAAAAGTAAACCCACCCATGTGGGAGGTTTCACCCCCTCCACCCTCCTAAGTAAATATACCAACTCCGAGATCGCACTACTGCAGGGATAAGGGGCAAAGTAAAATAGGATGGCCAAGCAGTTGCTTACCTCGAGTGGAATGTTGGTGTTCTGGATGTCGGTCTTCTTGTTTGTTGGTCCTTTTGTCTTGGCGAAGTTAAAGTCAGTGATGTGGCCATTCAGGTAAGTGAAGTAAAACCTACATTCCCCATGTTATTTTTGACCTCGTATTTTGCATACAAATAACCCAGAGACAGGCCTAACAATAGAGATGTTGGGACATTAGGGGCAGGGATGCTAAACCAGGATGAATATACAGTTTCCCCATTCATTTGCCCATATTACATTTGACTTGAGTAAGTGAAGTACTTTGAGTTATGTGGAGTGGAAGACAGTTCTATAGTAGAATACTTTGTGCTACAAACCTATCCCTCAAACATGATCTATTTATTTTGCAAAAGGGTCCAATACCTCTTGAGTGAGTGTTTATATCATTGGCTTTGCAAATGTGTAATAGGCCTGACTTAAGAAGGTCTGTTGAAGCTCTGTACACAAAGCAGAGGTTGCCACTATACCTCTGAACTGTCCAGATTTCCTGAAAATTTCCAGATTTCTGCCTCATATTTTTGGTCTGTTCCTCATACATTCTCAAGGATTTTAGTCACTAAACAATGACAAACACTTGAGTTTCAGACTTTATATCCTTCTGAAATGCATGCTAACATAAATCCTGTTATTCTACCAAGTTTATAAGAGCAATGTTTAAAATCTTCCCCTATTTTTGGGCCTTTGTCCCCTATTATATTAGGCTTTCTTCAGATCTCTTGCTCTAAGAGGTTGAAGTGTATTGTTGCTTCTGAATCTTCTGTATGATACTGAGAAGAAGGACAAGGCTTTGAGATGGCCTATATCATTTTTACAATTTTAGCCCTCAATATTTTTAGTAAGAATGTGTGGGCATTCCAATTGTGAGAAGTATTTGGAAAGGTAAATGCCAAAAGGGCATTATACTCAGTGATTGACCTAATAACGGGTGAGTACAATGTAATGATCACATCCTTGTATCTAGATGCAATATTTTTAAATATAAGCTAAGCAATGAAAAATGACTTCCTTACAGCAGTGTATACATAGTAATCAAAGAGCAGTTCAATGCCGACATAGGTTCCCAGATCCCTAACTACGGACTAAGTTTTCAGGGGTGTGTTGTCAATATGATAATTACAAGGAGAGTCATGCTTGCCAAATGATATGATTATACACTTCTTGACATTTAGTTTTAGTCTATGGTTTTGGCACCAGCTCTTTGCTTAGGATTATCACTCTTGGAGGACCATGGTGTCCTCTTGGGAGTTTAAAATGGAACAAAGTTTGCAGTCATCTGCAGACTTCTTCAGCTAAAAACCTTTTACACTAGTTTTGATCTCTGAGAAGTAAAGACCAAAGAGGAGTGGTGCAAGGATTGAACCAGGGATGCACCACTAGTGAAGTCTTTTGGAGAAAGTATAGGCATCACCTTAACTTCTAAGGTTCTGTTTGTGAGTTTGTTCGCTATCCAACGAATTACATATGTATGGCATTTGCCTGGGAGAATTTATCTATGATATGTGAGTGTGGGATGGTGTAGAACACCATTGCAATATCTAAATATACAGTGTGCAGTATTTTTCCCTTATCCATTATTTCAGTAACGTTTTTGAAGAAGTTGAGTAGTATACATATGCATGACCTACCCTTGATAAATCCAAATTGAGCTGAGTCAACAGTCTGCAGGTTATTCATATCCTTATTCTTTATACATTAATTCCATAATGTTCCTTTCCATGCCTTGCACACGAGGCTGGTCAGGCTTATGGTTTTATAAGGCTATTTCTGTGTAAGGGAATGCGTGTTGCTGCCCTGCATTCATCTAGCATGAAGCCTGTTTTAAAGTTAATATTAAATAGCTTCTGTAAGGGATCAGCAAGTCATGTTTCTGCCTGGTGTTTAATCTGGCCCTACAAGTCAAGTGTTTTTAGCCTTAGATAACACCTTGAGAACATGTTCTTGAGACATTTGAGTAGGGGTTGTTGTATATGTTGGTATGTGATCTGAGAATATTGGAGGGGTGAGCGTGGTGAAGTTTTAGTTAAATTTGTCTGCTAGCAGAATGGCTATGTCCTTTGGGTCTGAGTATGAGCACAGTGCCAGTCATTCTTTCTGACATTTTATCCTAATTAAAGAAGACTATGTGGTTATCCTTTCCTTGGGTGGCTATTTTATACCTCGGATCTAGCTTTGGTTGATTTGATCAGAGTCTGCAGATCTTTATTTAGAACGGCAAAAGTATTTTTTACATTTTGACAGTTATATTTATTTGTGTGTGCTATAAGTATTTTTCCTTTATCATAAAGACTGTTTATACTTGGATTCCACCATAAGGGTTTATTTTGGAATTTGGTGGTGTATTTATTTATGAGGGGAACAGATGCGTCTATGCAGTTATTTACATCTGTATAAAAAATTGGCAGTGAAGGATTCATCATAAGCAGTGGGCTGATCAACATGGAAGGGGCTTTCTCATGTTCTCTTTCCCTCTAGCCATAAGTCACTGCCAAACACTTTATGCTAACAGTGCCATCTTGCTGCAGGTGCTCCTGCCCTTAGCAGTAACAAAACAATTACCTTAAACTCAAGTCTGTAATATTCTGGTGTCCTCAATCTCTTTCTGTCTTGGTCACCTCCCAGCTGAGGCAATGTTGGTATATTGATTTTCTTTAACATAAAATCAAGTAACCACAAATCTTTTATTACATTTAAGACCAGTTCAAACTATGATTCTATTCAAGTAAAATATATTTTTATAATGTTCAGTAATTACTTCATTTCATTTCTCAACCCTCCATCTAGAATATGTAGAACACCAGCTGTGAAACAATTACTAATAATTTCAACTAAGGATATTATGACATTTAAAATTCATTGCTTTATTCTCCAGAAGGGTCTTTTGACAAATTAAAATGGTTCATTATTATTTAACATGAATATTGTCTAAAAAGAAATTACTCTTTTTCATTGTGGAAGAGCATGAAACATGGACTGTTTAATACTCAAAATAAGGACTGTCCCTCATAGTGAGGTCCACTTGAGAGGTATGATTCAGATACAACATTCATTTTTTTCCGACTGTCTATACATTTGTAGCATATATAATCACTCTGGCGCATCCCCCTCCATTGAGATTCAGCCAATCACTTTCATGTATTTGGTGACTGGACCTAATGGAAAACATTCAGCAAACCAATAAACTACATATGCAGACAAGGTTAGGGAATGACAAATGAAAATATAGATTGTAAGCTTTTTCAGTGCAGCTAGCATAAGTAAACTCTGCCTGCATAAACTGTGAGATGAAAGAATTGTCAATGTCCAATGGCTTCTGGCTTGTCGATGTTAAAATTTACATAAACACCAGCAAACCAGGACATTTAATTTCTTGCCCACAGTTAATGGACACAAGTTCTTAAGCCATAACTGTGCTGCCTGTAACTGTTATGTGAGTGGTTCTTGATGTATATCATACTCTGAAGCCTATACAGCAAATGTGGTAATATCCATGCCTCTCTCACGAAGCGTGCTGTGTGCCTTATGTCAATTTTGTGGTTTTCCTACCTCGCTTTGCCTTTTTTCTTCCCTTACATACCTATCTTATACATTTTGGTTTAATGATCTGTGTTAAGTAGTTGTGCTGTACCTTCCTCTTGGCCTTGATTGGCAGCCACTACTTTGAGCTATCCAGCTTGTCATCATCATTATCTTCAACCCCCTTTTTCCCATTTTCTACATGGGAATGGGGTGTCATGTCAACTGTCACAACCTCTCTGTATTCATCGCAACTCTTCTGCATTCTTTCACACAGATGACTGAGTGTCACAAGCTTTTTCTGACACAATCCATTCACCTCTTTGCAAGATACCCTCATTTCCTCTTGTCTTCTTCCTGTCTGTCCCAAACCTTCTTCACCAGAGTATCTTCCTTTCTTCATACAAGCCACCGTAATCTGTTCTCTTTGACTTTTTCTGCAATGGGAGCTCCTTTATATCATCCTTATTTCTTTGTCTGTCCCACAGTGTGCATCCTTCGTCTGTCCCACAGTGTGCATCCTTCGTCTGTCCCACAGTGTGCATCCTTCGTCTGTCCCACAGTGTGCATCCTTCGTCTGTCCCACAGTGTGCATCCTTCTTCGTCTGTCCCACAGTGTGCATCCTTCTTCGTCTGTCCCACAGTGTGCATCCTTCTTCGTCTGTCCCACAGTGTGCATCCTTCTTCGTCTGTCCCACAGTGTGCATCCTTCTTCGTCTGTCCCACAGTGTGTATCCTATCACCCATTTCAGGCACTTCATCTCTATCGCCTCTAGCTTCCTCAGCTGCTCTGCCTTTACTGCCCAGGCTTCCATATCGTAAAACAGCACTGGTCATACAACTGTTTTGTACACCCTACTGTTCAGCTTCTTTGGCATTCATCTGTCATACACTATACCTGATGCTCTCCGCCGATTGGCTGCAGCCCCTCTGATTCCAAGTGTGACTTCCTCATTTAGACTTCCCCTTCTCTTCTACCACCCTCCCACATACTTGTAGCTGTTAACTTGTTTCATTTGCCTTCTATCTCAATTCTCAGCGTTTTCTGATTTCCCTCATTTGCTTCCATTACAAATGTCTTATCTGTACTCAGTTTCATCCCGTGTGCCTTCAGTTTTGCATTCCATTCCCCTATCCTTTGCTGAAGTTCTGGCTCAGAGTCCGCCTGTAATGCTACATAATCTGCATACTGCGACTTTGTTGATCTGTCCTCTCCAGCCTGTTTGCTAATGTAGTCCAACACCAGTACAAACAGCAGTGAGCTCAGAGCTGAACCCTGATGTACACCCACTCTTACTGGGAACACCTCTGTTAGCCCGAACACTGTCTGTACTTGAGTCAGTTACCTTCTCACAAATGAATAAAGTCTGAAAATTTTCCTTGTTTTTCTACCAATTCATTTTGTATGTATAATAAATCAGTGTATTCTAATACTTTTGTAAAGCTAACAGATAACAAATTAAATTATTCTCTTTATGTTAGTGCTGTGTAACCCTTTCTTTAAATTGTATTTTTTTTTTAATGGAAACACCTCACTATTTATATGTCATAGTTCAAGTCCATGTTTATATTTGATGCTACTAAACCCTGAACTGTATTTTCCAACATATTCTCTCTTTTTTCCTCCATGAATACTTGTAGCTCACTGGAAATATTGCATGCTTACCCCTGGTCATGATATTCACATCGGTGCAGTGGTTAGCACTAATGCCTCAGAGTGGTTTGGATTTTGGTTCTGTTGCTAGTTTGTGTTCCTTCAGAATTAATTTTTTATGCCATGATTTTGTCCATGAGAATTTTATTTCTGCTTCCTTCTGCATCCCAAAGATGTGACCAGATGACTATGGTGATCTAAGTGTGTGTGTGTGTGTGTATGTGTGTAAGAAAGATTGGGTACAAACAGTGATGAATTGGAACATTCAGCAATAACCATCGAAAGTTCACTCAGCAATATTTTATTTCATTGACAGGGTAAGTAACTACTTGTCCAACACTTCCCATTCTCACATACAGAAGTGTTTTTAAACCCCTTGTCTCCACTGTAGTGTCATCTCAGAGTTGGTATATGTTCTAATGGTGTGTGTGTGTTGGGGGGGGGGGTGAAGCCTCCCACCTGGGTAAATTTGAAACACTTCTAAGTATGAGACGGGAAAGTGTTAGGCAAGTAGTTACTTACCCTGTCAATGAAATGAAAGTTTGGTGAGTGAACTTTCGATGTTCAGCCATTCTATGGTTAGCCCATTCAGTGGCTGAACATAGCCCCATCCAGTACAGACCCGATTACTTCCTTATATCTGTTGCATGTCAAGATGCAGTCCAACTAACTGTGACCCTTAACTGCTTAAAATGAGCCAGTTGTAAATTTGGCTGTCAGTGTCACTTAGATACTAAGTTAGGCCAAGCCTCAATATCTTGATTTCATCAGTACAACAGAATATGAAATAACTACTACTTAATTTCTTTCCTTTCAATGAGGGTTTTTAGGGGGTTGACAGGGGGGTGAATTTACAGTTTCCCATCTGTTTGCCCAGCTTGCATTGGAAGAGAGTCAGAGAGCTAATTCATTTTATATTTAAAGAAAGTCTATTCCATAATGAAAAGGTATTATTTGAGAAATATACCTTTCTTTCCAGCAGGTCCTATTTATGGCGTGTAATAAATTTAGATACTTTAATTAGGTGTTTAAGGTGTTACCTGTTTTGCTGATATATAGGAGGCCATATAGGACTGGATCTTTTAAGGTTTAGGCAAGTCAAAAGTCTCCCATCAAAAGTATGTAAGAAAACTAGAAGAGAAAAAAATGCCTCAAGGTGGTCTATGTAGCATATGGAAGAGATGCCTTTGAATATCTTTGTGAGAAAACCTTGCAGTCCTTCAGGAAGAGTCCTATGTTTACACAAGTACATAATAAAAAAGGGGCATTATATTCTGCCATGAGTCTGATAAGGGATGAATAGACAGGGGTAATAACTTCCCTTTACCTAGACAATATACCCCTGGTATTCTTATTCTATTGGGCTAGATAAAATGACTTTCTAATGATAGCAGATACATACTGGTTAAAGGCTTGTTCATTGTTAAAGAAAATACCCAGGTCTCTGACAGTTGGGTCAGTTTTCAAAGGGTTGTTAACCATGTGGAAGATGCTGGGGTGCCCATGTTTGACAATGGATATTCTATTACATTTCTTGTCATTTAGCTTAAGGCTATGGCACTGGTACCATTTATTTGTACACTAGACCATTCTGTACATCTAGGAATCAGGTGGAGAGTGTATGATAACAGAGTTTGCAGTTATCTGCAGTCTTGATCAGCCACAGAACCATAACACTGGCCTTGACATCAGAGAAGTAAATAACAAAGACTAATCCATAAGGGATGCTACTAATGACAACCATTTTTGATGAAATTGTGCCCCACCTACACTAATAGATTGGGCTCTGTCAGTCAGCTAGTTTGTTATCCAGAGGGTTATGTAGGAGTTTTCTTTTAGCTTGATTAGTTTGTTTATATTGCAAGATTATAGGATGCTGTCCTTCGCCAGGTCAAAGTAAGCAATGTAAATCTAATTGCCTGCATCTAATGCATCGGTAACTTGTTCAAGGAAGTCCACAGAGTTTAGGGGCTGGGTCTACGTTTAACAAATCCAAGATAATTTGGGTAAAGGCGCTGTAGATTGCAGACCACTCTTATTAATAAGTTCTATAATTCTGCACTCCTATTGTCTTATAGTTAGGCTTCTAGGACGACCGTTATCAGGATCTTTCCTTGTAAAGTCTGACTACAGCAGTTTTTCAAAATTCAGGCACAAGTTCTGTGAAAGTGCTGAAACTGAACAAGGTTAGTGGTAAGTCTATAAAAACTTTGCTTGGTGTTATGAAGAAAACAACTTGGCACATTATCTGCATCCACACAGCTAGTTTTCATGGCCTTTAAGACATTTGGTATTGCAGTTTGTAGGTCATTATGAAACTATTTTTTTAATTTTTGAGGTTATCTATCTTTTCCTCCTAACTCTTCTTATAGAACCACAGAATCATAGAATGTGTAAGGCAACTGGGTCATGCGGCCATTTACAACTTGCCAATACCTACTCATAGATTTTACCTTCTTTTGTCAAGGAGTAATATCTCAATCATACCCAGTAATAGGAGTAATATATTACAGTAATATATTACAAATTCTAGTAATATAACTAGTTACTTTTTCAAAATAGTGACTAGTAATAGTAATATATTACTTTTTTAGTAACTAGTAACTTAAATGTTAATTTTGCTTAAACCAGTGGTTCTCAACATGTGCAATGTAGCCTCCTAAAGAGTGATGGAAAACTTCCAGGGTCCCTCTATAGTATGGATAGTAATCAGAAGTTAGGAGGTAATAGACACTTTGAAGTGGCAATTTGGATAAAAAAATACAACATAATGTTGGCACAACTCATAGCACATAGCATTCATAGTAGATCATTAGAATTAGCCTGGAGTAAAATTTACTTAATTTTTTAGCACTGCAAGGAGGTGAAAACTAATGATGACTGGACTCCAGCTATGCTCTGGTACTGTGTGACTCTCTCCCACTAAAACATCTCCTAACACTGTGATAATTTTAGCCTGCAAGAGATCATATCCTTACCTTGAAGCATAATAAATGGCACTGGGTATGGCACTGGTTCTTCATACCACCATCAGTTGAAATCAAACTCATCGCTCATTAGTTGAACACCCAATGCCCCAATCCACCTCACCAAGCAGGACTCTTCAAGTCAATCTATGATCAACCAACTTTTGTATTGACAATTTTTTTGTTGCATTCTATTTAAAATTATTTTTGAGGTTAGATTTTTAATTGCTGAAACTTAACAAAATGTGATAGGTTTTTATCGGTCTTGTGCTGTTGACTGGTTTGGTTTAATTTTATTATCTGTGACTCTCTAGCTTTAAAGCCTAGTCTTCTTCTCCTTTCAGTTGTGCCCATTAAGGATCACCACACTGGATCATCAGTCTGCAGAACAAGTGGCAGTGGAGTTTTACATTGTTGAGTTGCCAGCTCAGTTTTCAACCTTCTTCAGAAGGCACACACATGCTCACACTCACACCTAAAGCCAGTTTAGAATGTCTAATCCATCTGCAGCATGTCTTGGGAATGTGGGAAGAAAACCGGAACACCCTGAGGAAACCCATTCGAACACAGCGATTGTAGATCATAGTGTGTGTGTTGTACTTTTAAAGCCACTGTAGTTCATGGGCACATGCACAAAAAGTACTGAACATGTGTGAGCAGAGTGCCATTTTGTGTAAGCAGCTGGAGTGAAAGCATGTATGTGTGTAGCAGTCAGTCAGGTAGCTAGTGCATTTAAGTTTTATGTTCCAGTCATCTATCCTGATGTGTTCGTCTGTAATAAATATCTTAAATGAACACCCGAGCCTCATTGTCTTATTTGAATACACAAGACGAGTGACATGTTGTCAGAATGGGATCCAAAGTCAAAACTTCTTAAAAGCATGAGGCGCACAGTCAGAAATGGAGAAATATACAAGAGTGGCTCAAACGACTCACAAACAACTCATAAACAGGTCAGAAAATATTTCCAGGTTCTTAAACTCATTTAAATGATTTTTCCCTCAGTGACTATAAAGCAAAGCATTCCACACCAATTACTGAATAAACAAAGTGTTCAAAATTGTGACGTATTGAAAAAAGTACTTGAAATAATTTCAAAAACATTTGAAACAATATCCAAATCATATAAAATGTTCAAAATGAGAAAACAACTGTATTTTTTCACAATGTACTACTTTTTCGCATTAAAGTTATTAAAAGTATCTAAAGTGTGCAAAGTGCTGGCTGTGTGTGCAGTATTACAGTACAGTCTTTTCAGAGAGTCTGTTGTGCAGTTGAATATAATTACAATTACCTGGTGTGTGTTTGACACTTATTTGGCATGGCAGAGGGATTTTACACACCTGGTCTGCTTGTGTTTGTGACAATAAGTAGTTAAGAGTATGGGTTTTAATACATAAACATATTACAGGTGTTAAAAGGGATTTGTAAAGTTTTTTTATAAATTTGTGTTTCCAGTCTCATTTTTGGTGGTATGTTGCTTTAAATGTAATTCAAAAGTAATGGAATTCATTAATGGTTTTGGCACGTTTTGTAACAGTTTATATAAAAATAAGTCTTTGAATTTTTAACTTGTTTGGTTTCTGAGGAAGTCCTGCATTTAGGTGGGACGAAAAACGTATGTTTATTTAGAGCATTTAAGAAGTATTAAATTTGGTGTTTCCTAAAAGTCCGGCCGTGTTCGTTTTGTTTTTATTCATTTTTTTTGCTTGTGTTTGATGATATTGCTGAAAACTGGCGAGTGTTTGAGCAAGAATATGATATTTTCATACAGGTGTAGGCATCTTTTTCTGATAAAGACGCATGTACAAAAGCATTTATTCTGCTCAATTTAGCTGGTTCAGAAGCCATTGAGAGAGAACATTCATTTGTTTATGCAGAGGAGGGGAAAGACTGCAATATTGTGGTACAGGCTGAAATGCGGGAAGACTCTTGAGTGCTTAAAACGTAAACATAGAGAAATGTGCAAACCTCAAACGAATATTATAGTAGAAAGGCACATATTTTACACAAGTGATCAACAGCCTAGTTAAACTTTTGCAGCATATATAACTGACTTGAGAAACAAGGCAAAAACGTGCAGATTTGGTGATCTGATAGATGAGTTGATAAAAGACAAGCTTGTCTGTTAATAATGATGCAGTGAGAAAGATTTAGCTTTAAGACGGTGATTTATCTTTAAGCAAAACCACAGAGATTTGTCAGATATATGAGCTTATAGAAAAGTACACGAATATGCTTACAAATGAGAAGAACATGCTTGCAGCTTCTTCCAGCATGAATGTTGATAGCATGCAGCACAAGGTTAAGAAGTATAGGCCAAAGGGTGCAGCTCCCACAATAAAACCCATAGCAGCTTTAGTAAAACCCAGGGAACACACAGCAAAACTGAGGGGTGATTTAGTAAAACCCATGTTAAGCCTCAGTCAGCTCTTGTAATTGTGGAAGTAGTCACGAACCTAAATGAGAAAAGTGCTTAGCTTTTGGTCAGCAGTGCCACACATCTAAAAAATGAAATAATTTCAGAAAGATTTGTAAATCTAAAGAGTCACATTCTTTTAATAAGAGAGAGCATTCCAAGAAGCAAGTTGATCAAAAAGAAAGCTGCAACCCTACTTTTTAGGTTGATGTTGTCTCTATGCTTGAGGAAAAGGTTAATGCAGTAGATTTGTTGGCAAAGAGCGAAGTATTTTGTATTGTACTGATTAATGGGAGACCTGTAGAGCTCAAAGTTGATACTGGTTCAAAGTGCGATATTATGTCAGCAGAAATGTTTGCTAAGGTAAAAGCAGGTGAAAGCTTTGTTTGGCAGTGTGTGAAGCTTGTTGCTGATGGTGGTTAAGAGATTCAAACCAAAGGCTCAGTAGTGGTTTCATGATATTCTGCTAGAAACAGCTATGACTTGCAGTTTTACATAGTCAAAAGACATGTGTAGTCATTGTTAGGCCTCAAAGATTGTTTGAAAATGGGACTGATTTCATTTAATAAGGAACTCCACTATGTAAGCATCAACAACAATGAAGGTTTCACACAAAATAATTTTTCTGAATATGCTGATATTTTCAAAGATGTGCTTGGCAAACTCCCAGTTGTGTACTCCATGCAGTTAGACCACTAGGTAAGCCTGGTTATCAGACCAGCACAGAAGGTTCCAGTAGCAATGCAGGGCAAAGTAAAAACCGAGCTAGACAGAATGGTATATTTAGGAGTCATTTTTCCACTTATAATCTAACCAGTCATTTCTTTGAATGTGAGTTTTAGTGCCATTTCAATGAATGTGAGTTTCAGGGGCAGAGATGTTTATGTGGTCATGCTAACTCTATTTTTGTTATGAGACTGTATTGTTTGTTTAGGAAATGGTTATCAGTGTTTCTGCTCTTTTATTTCAATATCTGTAATCATTGTAGACATAAGTAAGAAAGCAGCATGCACACTGACAGGTTTGAACAGTGTTTATGGTAACTGAGGAGAAATAGCCAAGTAAGGGAATACTGGGATTGCTGGGTATGGGGCTGCTTTGGGGGGTGTAGGGGGTTGCTGCAGCAGGGACTGCTCTGGGGGGACCTCAATGCCGATTGGCAGTAATTACTTTATACTGACCAATTAAAAGATGTGTAGCAAAGCCAAAGCTGTTCAATGCAGAAAAGCAGATCAGTAGGTTCATTTAAGGTCAAATGGGGAGCATTCCACATAGGACAGGACTTCACTTTTTTTTTTTTGCTTAAATAAAAGCTTACTCTTGCTGCATTTCAATTGTTTATGCTGTTCTGTATACTAGTTAGGTGTTTCAGATATAAAAGTGTTTTATTCATATATTAAAAAAAACAGGTTAATGCTTTCAAAAACAAAAGTTCTATACAGTTAACTTTAACTTTTTTTTTGTATTTCTGGCAGTTTCTTTATTTTTAAGGTTCAGCCATTCAGAGCCACATTTTGACAGAGGCCTCAGTTAAGAAAGATTTAAAAGTAGTTTTCATTTGCAATACATATATTCGAGGCACATCCATTTATTTTTTCTGCTTAGTGTTTTCACTTGGAAATAGAAAGTCAAAGTTCATTTGAATGATTCGTGTACACAGAATTCTTTGACCTAATTTATGAATAATGGAAAAAACATTGATGTGAAATGTAAGCTATGTCCACTGGCAAAGAAGACCTATAGAACTGTGGTAAACAGTACGTCGAACTTAAAAAAGCATCTTCAGACATCACATCCTATCGCAATTGGAAAGCTAAATAAAGAGGAAAGCAGTTGATTCAGGTGCTGACAAGTTGGACAAGAAATCATTGGCACAGCCAACTAGTGCAGCAGTCATTAGTTCTGGTCATGTCACACAGTCCAAGGTGATCATTGACTTCATGGTGAATGACATGCTGTATTTCAGCATTGTTGAACAGCCATCCTTCATCAACCTTAATGAGCGGAGAAACAGTTCAGTGATATGAAAGAGAATCTGATGGAAACCTTAGCAAGCATTTCAATGGTTTGTACTATGGCTGATGTTTGGACCCATCAGAATCATAGTTTCTTTGGTGTCACTGCCCATTGGATCGACTGTGACACACTTCAAAGAAAGTCAGATGCTTTGTCATGCAGCAGATTACATGGGAAGTATACATATGATCTCATAGCATCAACTCTTGAGAGCATTCCCATCAAGTGCAAGATAGATCAAAAGGTGTGTGCAACAATTACTGACAATGGCAGCAGTTATGTAAAAGCTTTCGCTGCCTTGGAATGTGAGTGATCTGAGACTACAAGCATTCTGTCCCAAGATGAGAATGATGATGAAGTGATTTACAACAGCGTGACAGCTGTGTTGAGTCAGGGCAAAGTGAGAACACCTGTTCACTGCCTCCCCATCTAAGATGTGCAGCACACATATTGAATCTAGTTGTCGTGCACGATGCTGAATCTGCTTGTAATGCACAGTATAAAAAGATCATGCAAAGCACTATGGCCAAATGCTATGCTGCTTGGAACAAGGCTAGTCACAGCACCAAAGCTGCTGAGGTGGTTTGAAACAAGTGTGATCTGGCATTGATTATTCCCAATGTGACACGATGGAATTCCACTTTCTACGTGATGGATAGAATTCACCTCATTGGAACTTGGGGTGAAGGCTTGCTGAATGAGATATGTGAATAGATGGGAATTGTCATCTTCAGGCCTGCAGAAATTACCTTTGTTGCTGAGTTTGTACAAGCAATGGAGCTCCTGGCATGTCTCTGAACATCCTGCAATCAAAGCTGAAAAATGTCATGGGAATCCTGATCCCTACCATTACATGCCTGAAAAACTGTCTGAAGTCAGACAGTCTGTGAAGCTTCTTGTGCCTCTAGTTGATGCTCTTCTTAAAGGCATTGAGGCTCGGTTTAATCACCTTCTGGAACATGAAGAGCTCATTCTAGTTAGCATAGTGCATCTACAGTCCTGTTTGCGATGGATGGACAATGAAGAGCAGAAATTCAGAGGCAAGGGTCTGCTAATTGTTGCCATTCAAAAACTGGATGCGCCTGCACATGGGTCATCTGAACCTTCTGCATTAACTGCCGAAGATAGCTTCTTCATCTTCAGAGAGTCAACGCCAGCAATATCAGCATATCTTCTCAGATGAACATGTATCTGGCTGACCCTTCCAGAGAAATATCTTCTCTCAACAGTTACCCTGTAGTCAAGAAGATATTTCTGAACAATAATACAGCTCTGCCAGCTAGTGCACCCATTGAACGCCTATTCAGTCTTGGTGGACAAGTGCTGACTGCAAAAAGAAATAGACTTACTCATTGTGAATAGTTATATAAAGTGTTTTGGTTGACTTGTGTTAACAGTCTTGTTAGACCTATATGACATTTTCTGTAAGCATTTTTGTGTCCTCAGCATTATTAGCAGATTAGCCTAACGAACGTTGTTGAAAATTTGATGGGTTGTAACTTGTTATAGGTCTTGTGTTGCTGGCTGTGCATACTTTGGTTTAAGTATTAAATTAGGACTCTCTGACTATAAATAATAGTCTGTGTGACTTTGTAAACTGTAAAATGTTATTCATTATTATTGTAACACTGTGTTTACAACTTTAATACACTTGCATTCATGTGCAGTAAGCATGAACTCCTCACAAGTATTGTCTGAGTAAATCTGAATATGAGAATTGATAAACTCTACTTATATGAAAGTAACTCAACAGTAACTAGTTAGTTTAATTAGTAATAGTAATATTACTTTTTTAGAAAAGTAATAGTAATATATTATTTTCACTTAAAAGTAACTAGTAATAGTAACTTATTACTTTTATGAGTAACTAGTACAACACACTAATCATACCAGGAGAGAATTTATGAATACCCATGAAATTGTCTAATTCCATCTTAAGGGAAGATAGTGTATCACATCACTTGATCTGCAGAGGACTTTTTTTTTCCAGGGAAGGGGTAGTGGTGGCATGGAACATCTGTCTCTCCACAGCAATTTGCTTATTTGCTGAAACAGGTTCAGATCTCTTATTATAGTGTTCACTGGACTGTTTTGTGGAGACAAAAGAGATCTTGGACATCAAGATCAACTAATGGCCTAGAAGAAAATGCACTGATCAGCCCTAAGGAATCTATAGGACACTGAAGGATAATCCCTTCAACCTCTCCTGGTAGTTGAAGTCCTTTAGGCCCATGATCTTTTTTTTTTTCAGAACATTTGTGGTCTCTCCCACTGCTTGATATGTTAGCAGAAGTAACTCTTTCCCTTGTAATTTTTTTAAGTATCATCTTGGTTCACTTTGGTCTGTGCTTTCCATAAGGCAGACACAACTTTTCTTTCCCTTGTTTATGTTCTATATACTTGTATATCTTAATGCAACTCTCTTTATTCAAAGTATTTATGTATGTATTTATTTTTGTTTGCTGACCACGTAAGTGGGCTGGCCTATTGACCCTTTTCAACCATGACCTGGTATAAGACAACAGTTACAACATAGAGCAAATTATGCAGGGCAAACATCGTTAACAGAATTAAAACTTTTACATGCAGTACTTTACAGTGAGTTTCTTAAGAGTGCACACTATATACAAAAAATGAAAGTTAAGAGGTATATGCAGAAGGGTCTGTGATAGTAATTGATTTAAGCTAAAATTGACATCTATTTTGTTGAGATGCTTTGGTTGACCGAACACATGGCTGACAGTTGTGCAAGGTTGGGGAATATGCCCTTTCTCCATAGATTGTGCAATGTCAGAGTTGGAATAAATAATTAATAAGGGTGTTGGAGGACAGGGACTTACCCCTGCAAAAACATTGTTTTGTAAGATGTTCTTTGTGTTTCACTGTTGCAGTCATTACATTTGGGTTATCTGCTTGCAGTAGCCCTCAATCGGCCTGATTAACAAAGTCTTGGGTCCTGCGTCAGTTGCTGTCCCTTCTTCCATGACGTCAGGTTGTCAGGGGTATAAAACATGCAGCCAATGCCATTACCTCAGTCTTTCTTGCCGTGCGGTGCCCGAACAGAAGCATTTCGCAAGTGCTGGTCAGCAGACTCCTGAAATTTTTGTTTTTGAGTTTCAGAACCAAAGTCTTCAACTAAAGTCAAGTACCCCATTGGGGAAACTTTTTTTCTTGCTCCTTACCGATGTCAGTAAAAGTTAATAATTGCATCACTTATGGAAAGCAAATACCTCATAAAGATTTTCATTCATACTGTATTCCTTGCCTAGGCCCTGACCACAACATACCTTGCTGTCAGTTTTATGCTTTATTTAATCAGTGCACTATCTGTCGTCGGTATATTTTTGCCTCCAAATATTTTGGTTCTCGGTTTAATTATCCAGAAATGTCATTGGTTAGCCATCCAACTACCGGGATTTCGAAAAAATGCAAAGATAAAGACAGAGACAGGCCGTCAAGGTCCAAAACTGCCGACGCCACTTCTAAGCCAGTCACCAGTTTGCCTGTACTCAGTGAGGTGCTTTCGCAGCCCCCTGATACCCACTACTTCTGATTCGCAGGCCTCTACTGAGACCCATTCAGAGTCTGGTATGCCACGAGATGCTTCAACTATGGAACCTGCAGATGTCTCTACCTTGGATGGGTCCAGAGATGCTGTGCAGGCACCGGCTTCTGAGGGTGTATTCAGGCCTACAGACTTGCATATTAAACCGATGCCGCCTTCTTCATTTAGGCCCAAATCTTGAACCATGCCTAAAAAATGATGCCCAGGCCACATGCTCAGCCCTCTGTGCCTAAAAAACAAATGATAAGAATGGCTGAAGATCTTATAACTATAATCTGGGGATGCCAACCTCCCCATCTAAGAGACCTAGGACTGAAGTTGTTTGAATCTTCTGAACAGGATTCTGATTTTTCTGATTCTTCTGATGATCTGGATTTGCCCTTATCTGCTTATGAGGATTCTGATGCTGAGGACTCTATTCCCTCTGCTTCCCCACCAGAGGATTTTTCTTTTGGTGAAACCTTACATACTCTAAGGGAGCATTTCCACTGGAAAAGCCAGGATTTTTCTGATTCAAAAAAGAGGCTTAGGTATTTCTTACTCCTGCCTCAGCATAGGCCTTTAGCTATTCCTCCTGTTGATGATGCTTTTTCGCAATCTAGTTTGGTCCCTGATTCTTTGCCTCCTACTCCCAGAAAACTTGACAGATATTACAGGGTTCCTGATTCACACAAGTTCCTTTTAAAAATCCTATTGCGGATCCAGAGACTATTTCACAGGGACCCAAGGGCATTAAGGCTTCTACTGCTAAAAATCCTAACCCTTCTGATAGACTCCAGGGCGCTGGATAGATGGGGTAAGAAGGTTTATACTTCTGCAGCCTTGACCAGTAGAGCTTTAAAGCATCAGCAACATGTTATTGGATTGCTTAAACAGAAAATGATGATTCCTGACTGTGCGGAAAATAAAGAATTACAGGATTTAATGCATTCTGCTGAACAAGTTGGAAAACATACTTTGCAATGTGGATTTAGTTCATTACAGGCCTCTTGCAGGGCTGCTGTTACTGGGTCTGTGCTCAGAAGGCATGCTTGACTTAAGGAGCAATCTTTGCCTGATCATGTTAAAGCTAAATTGTTGGATGCTCCCTTAAATCAGGACCGCCTAATTCGGCAACAAGGCTGATGAAGTTCTTAAAAAGATGGAAGATAAAGCTAAATCTATGCAAACTGTTAAAGATTTCTTACAAGTTCAGCCTCCTAGATTTAGCAGGCACTGGACCTCTAAGAATTGGTCCTTTCAAGCCCCTTCCAGATCTTCTCAAGCCAAACCCAGACACAGCAGAAACCCCAGGTTTCATTCTTAGGGGACACACAAGACTAAGCAGTGGGGGGTCTCTGCACCCATGTCAGGGAGTGGTAAGACTCTCCCTATGGAAAATGATCTCAATGACTTGCTTTTAATACTTCCAAGCAATTCCCAACTGAATGCTCTTTTAGATGGAAAGATTGGTCTGCAGGCCGAAAACTGTGAACTCATTACCCAGGACAAATGGATTTTAAATATAGTGTCCCGAGGATACAGATTACATTTCCACACCTTACCAACACCAAGTGGGTGGCCAGACCTGCCCCCAAATCAGTGGGCAGAGGCCCCAAATCAAGTACTCTATCTCTCTCTCTCTCTATATATATATATATATATATATATATATATATCTCTCTCTCTCTATATATATATATATATATATATATATATATATATCTCTATATATCTCTCTCTATATATATCTCTCTCTCTCTCTATATATATATATATATATATATATATATATATATATATATATATATATATATATATATATATATATATATATATATATATATATATATATCTCTCTCTCTCTCTCTCTCTATCTCTCTCTATCTCTCTCTCTCTCTCTATATATATATATATATATATATATCTATCTCTCTCTCTCTCTATATATATATATATATATATATATTATATCTCTATATATCTCTCTCTATCTCTCTATATATACGTATATATATATATCTCTCTATATATACGTATATATATCTCTCTATATATATATATATATATATATATATATATATATATCTCTCTATATATATATATATATATATATATATATATATCTATATCTATATCTATATATATCTATATATCTATATCTATATATCTATATCTATATATATATATATATATATATATATCTCTCTCTCTCTATATATATATATATATATATATATATATATATATATATATATATCTCTCTCTATCTCTCTCTCTCTCTCTCTCTCTATATATATATATATATATATATATATATATATATCTTAAACATGGGGGCTATTCAGTTGGTTCAAGAAGTGGAAAAGGGACAAGGTTTCTATTCGAGACTTTTTCCTGGTACCCAGAAAAGGCAATACATGGCGTCCTATCCTGGACCTTTCTACTCTGAATACCTTTCTGGTGATTCCAAAATTCAAGATGCTGACTCTTCACCAGCTGCTTCCTATGCTGAGCAAAGATGCATGGTTGGCAACACTAGACTTAAAAGAAGCATACCTGCACATCCCTATCAGGGAGTCCTTCAGAAGATACCTACGCTTCAAAGCAGGTGACATTCTCTGCACTGGCCTTTGGCTTATCTACTGCACCCAGGGTATTCACAAAGTGCCTAGCTACAGTCATTACATTCTGCAGGCAAAGAAATATTCAAATATATCCATACCTGGACAATTGTCTAATTCAGGCAGAAAGCCAGGACATACTTTTGAATCATCTGGCCTTTGTTCAAAGGGTACTGACTTGTCTGGGGTATACCATAAATGAAAGGAAATCGCACCTAGTACCCTGTTGACAAATTATATTCCTGTGAGCAAGCTTGAATACAACTTCCCATATGGCTTTCCTCACGCCAGACAAACGGACCCATTTGACAATCTACTTCAAACAAGTGGCCACAAAAACCCAGTTATTTGCAAGGCAAATACTACAGGCTGTGGGGTTCATTGCCTCCTGCAGTCTTCTAATTCCATATGCAAGGCTGCACATGAGGAAACTGCAATGGTATCTCAAAAGCCAATGGTGTCAAAGCTATGATTCCTATCATACTTGTCTATGCCTAGAGTATTTTTTGGTGGGCAGAGGCCTGCCACCAAAACAAGGGACTACCATTCACACTACCCCCTGCCACACCAAACCTTAACAACAGACGCATCAGATTATGCATGGGGGCTCACCTGGCAGGGAAGTGCATTCAGGGCAAATGGAACCCAAGTCAAATGCACCTACAAATAAATCAAAAGGAAATGTTAGCTTTACAGAATGCTCTGACAACTTTCAAGGACCACATTCTTCCAGAACAACTCATGGTAAAGACAGACAACACCACGATCATGTGGTACATAAACAAGCAGGGGGGTACACACTCTTACCCCCTCTGCAGACTAGCCATGGCATTGTGGAGCACAGCCTTGAGCTACCAAGTAAATCTACAAGCTCAATTCCTGCCAGGAAAACTAAATGCACTGGCAGATGGACTAAGCAGAAACCTCATGGACCCACACAAGTGGAAACTGGAACCAAAGATTTTCAACATGTTGACAAGCAAATGGGGGAGCCCAGATATAGACTTGTTTGCCTCCCACCAGAACCATCAGTTGGACAAATTTTGCAACAAAGGACTCCCCACGAACTAGCTTGGAAAAGGGATGCTCTATCCTTCAGCTGGAAAAAAACTATCATTTTATGCCTTTCCTCCTCTGCCTCTGCTCTCCAAGTTACTACTAAAGATCAAACATGACAAGCCAAGAATGATTTTAATTGCACCAGACTGGCCACGCCAACACTGGTACCCCCTCCTGCGCAGTGTGCCATGCTTGGCCCCATGGCACCTGCCTCAGACTCATTCCCTGTTGTCTCAGCAGGGGAACCAGATTCTGCACCCTCAGCTGCAAACCCTGAACCTAGCAGCCTGGATAATTACCTAATCTCTTCCTTACCATCCCTCAGTAAATCAGTGATGGATATCATTTTATAGGCTAAACCCTGAACCTAGCAGCCTGGCTAATTACCTAATCTCTTCCTTACCATCCCTCAGTAAATCAGTGATGGATATCATTTTATAGGCTAGGAGGCCTAGTACTAGAAACTCTTATGCTGCAAAATGGAAAAGATTTTGTACCTGGAACCGATCTCAAGAGATGAGTGCAACAGTACCCAATTTACCTCGGGTTCTACAATATTTGACTGAGATGCTTCGTAAGGGCTTGTCCTTTTCCTTCATCAAAATTCATGCCTCAGCCATTTCAGCTCATTCTAGCACAGACCTCCCCTCTTCTTTCATCCACTGCTCAAGCAGTTCCTCCAGAAAGGCCAAAAATTTAAGGCCACTGAGGAGAGCTCCAACTCCAGCCTGGGACCTTAACTTTGTCTTGGAGAAACTCACTCTTCCTCCTTTCGAGCCAGCTGCTACTGCAGATTTAAAATTCCTTTCCTGGAAAACAGCTTTTCTTTTAGCAATCACTTCTGCAAGAAGGGTATCAGAGTTACAGGCCCTTATGGCAGTGGAGCCTTTCATGCAGACAGGGTGTCCCTCAGAACCAATCCCTCCTTCATGCCCAAGGTGGTATCCAGTGTGGCTCTTAATCAGTCCATTCATTTGCCTACATTCTTTCCTAACCCACAGAACAAAGGGGAATAGATACTGCACTCCTTAGATGTGCACAGACAACTTAGAGTCTACTTGGACAGGACTAAACCTCAAAGGAAATCCAAACAACTGCTGGTGGCATTTGCTGCAGGGACAGAGGGGGAAGTTATTTCAAAGCAAACAGTTTCAAAATGGATAGGCCATTGCATTCATTTCTGCTATAAGCACCATGGATAACCTATTCCATAGGGCATCAGACCCCATTCAACCAGGGCTGCATCTACCTCTACAGCCTTTCTCAGGGGAGTCCCTACAAGGGACATCCTAGAAGCTGCTACCTGGAGTTCTGTACATACTTTCACCAAGCATTATCATTTGCCAATTTTCTCTAAATCCAGAGCTGGTTTTGCCACTGCAGTCTTGCAGGGCCTTATAGCTGGTCCTAATTATATTTAAATTCCTCCTCCCAACCTTAACTTTGAGAATCTAACCAAATGTAATGACTACAACAGTGAAACATGAAGAACATAATACAGTTGTGTACACTTACCATAATTGTAGATGTTTGAGTGTATTCACTGTTGCAGTCCTGGTTACCCTCCCTCAAGCCCCCTTTCATCTTTTGGCTATACCTCTACTCTCTCCTCTTACTATGCAAAAGCTTTTTGGTGTATTTGCTTTTTTTTGGAGGTATTTCCTTGTATTATAGATTTTATTGCTTCCCATTAGGGGGCACCTGACATCTGGGGCATGAAATACTGATGTAATGGCATCTGCTGCATGTTTTACACTCCTGATGACCTTGACGTTATGGAAGAAGGGACAGCAACTGATGCAGGACCCAAGACTTTGTTAATCAGGCCGACTGAGGGCTACTGCAAGCAGATAACCCAAATGTAATGACTGCAACAGTGAATACACTCTAACATCTACATTTATGGTATGTGTACACAACTGTACTTTCCATGTTCTGAGTAATAGCCTCAGAGCATTCACAAAAGCATGTCAACATAAGTGTGTCAGCATTAACAATTGCCACCATACCCATAGGGTTGCCACCTTTTAAGCGGGCCAGAGTGGGGCATGGGGTGTGGCCAATATGACACAGGGCACACCCTTTACCATGACAGTACCACAGGAGTGGTGAAGGAGATGCTGTTATGGGTGCAATAGCTGGCTGGCTTCTGGAATGGCTAGCTGTCTGTCTGGCTGCTGGAGTGGCTAGCTGGCTGACTTCTGGAGTGGCTGGCTGGCTGCCTGCTGGAGTGGCTAGCTGGCTAGGTGACTACTGGAGTGGCTAGCTGGTTGGTGAGAGTAGCAGCTGGATGAATGGATTAATGGCTTGATGTATGGCTGGCTGGCTGGCTGGATGAATGAATGGATGGCTGGATTGCAGGCTGAATGACTGGCTAGATGGACGAATGGATGACTGGTTAGATGGATGAATGGATGACTGTCTGGCTGGATGGATGGGTGAATGAATGGCTGACTGGCGCGGTTGTTAGGAAAACAAATCCTGGTCTTTTTCACGGCTGTAGAAATGCTAAAAACAAACCACTCTTCAGTTGAGATCTTTGCAGAGCTCTTCCTGCCTTAATCCCCATTACCTTCATGAATTGCAGCCAATTGCCACACAATTTAAAGCACCTAGACCTAATAGGGAACAGCACTGCCTGCAGGACCAAGTTGGTGATGTAACTGAATTGCTGTGGAAAAGACACAAGTAATTGTGGCTTTTCCATGACAATTCAGTGGGAGTGAAAAACAGAATGAAGCAGCTCAACCCATGAGTTTTCCACTGATAACTGTGGGTGTGTGGGGGTGTGCGTGTGTGGGGGTATGTGTGTGTGGGTGCGTGTGTGTGTGTGGGTGCGTGTGTGTGTATCTTGCATCCCATATGTTGGGTATGAGCATTGGTTTCTTTATTTTGTTGAACGATTGAGTGCTTCTTTTACTGTGAATCAACTATACAGCATGCAGCCTATAAGTTAATGTTAAAATGTTAACTATGCATGCATTTTTTATTTAACTTTCTTTCTTGCAAGCACAAGATGCATGAAATGCACTGTGGGCTACAATAGTTTGGTGCTTAGTGCAGATAATTGAAGGCTACAAGTTGTTCATGAGCAGCTTTGATTTCCTCTGCCTTCACTTGCTTAGTGTGAGTCTCAAGTCATTCCACTAAACAATGCTCCTGGGCTGCTCATGAAGACTGACTCTTTTCTACAGTTTGGTTGGACATTGCAGTGGAGCAGCAGTTTGCGTTGTTGCCTTACAGGAGGAGGTTCTCCAGTTCAATCCTCGGCTGGAGTGCCTTCTGTGTGGAGTCTGCATGTCCTCCCTGCATTTATGTGGACTTGCTTCCATGCTACAAAGACATTTCTCCCAGGCCTCTGCTAAAAATTGTCTCGTTCTAAGTCAGACTTTCCCAATAAACAAATGTTAGATAAATAAATAAATGTTTGCTGTCCCAAGCTGTTAACAAATTCATTAAACATTTGTCTTTTAAATTTCTGTACTTTTCAGAAAGCCCATAATTAGTTCTTCACTATATCCTATTTGACTATGAATCCCTGCAAGTTTATTGTAGTTTAATAGAGTGCAAGATGCATTTTCAGTAAATGTTAATTTCTAAGGAAAAGAAGTTTATTGTTGCTCACGCTGTCTATTTTCATTGTGAGTGATTTGATTTGTTCATTAAATAGCTGGCTGTGTTTTTACTGTAAAATTTTTAATTACAGTTTTTAATTCAGTCCACATCTCTGCCATCATCATAAATTAAAGAAGAAAATGGAATGCATACTGATGTTTCAACTGTGTTTTATGCTAACAGGATAGAGACAGCCAAGCAATAGCATATTGATATGTTTGGATATGGTTGGGTGGGAGGCAGATGTTTGCATTGATTTTGCCTCAGACGTCTGCACTGTCCCTCATTAACTCAGTTAGTGATACTTGTACGACAAATAACATGTTTACCTTTATTGCAGAAGGCTTTGCATTCTCCTTCCACACCGGGTAGGTAGATTGTTGCCACTTTGGGACTCCCCTGAAAAAAGGCCACTAGCCTAGAGGAACTAACCTGGTCAACAAAGGAGAAATAAAATAAAACTTTTTTTCTGGTAAATCACTGAGGATAATGGCCGGTCACATAATGCCAATCATTACACTTTCAGACTATTTATTGTTAACAGAATGCATGTCTATGCAATACTTATTGCCCTGTTAACATTGTAAGTAATTTGGAGTTGTCTTACACTTATATTAATAAACTGCTTTTTGTAGGCAAAGGTACAGGGTTTGAATTCTTTCACCTCCATTTGTCTACTTTATGACTTTGAATAATTCACTTAACCAGACAGCGTTCCTAGGTCATGCCTGATAAGGAACACTTTGTCAACTGGGTTTACCTGGTTGATAAATACATAAAATTATGTTTAAAATTGTAACGTTTTGCCACCCACCCATTATTTTTGACTTTGTCCAGAATTCTTAAGCAATAACAACCATTATATTAATTCAGTTCCTTGTAAAATATGTGGTTTCTAGCCAATTTTTATGAATTACTATCACTAAATATCAAGCTTGTGAGTTTCAGATTTTCTTATCATTCAGAAAATGCAAAGACTGTTATCAATTTTCTAAGTATATAATAGAAATATTTAAAAGCTTTCATGTTTCTGAATCCTAAACTAAGAACTTGAGGGAGTTGCATTGTATGGTTCTAACATCAGTGAGCTCCGACACATTTATTGGCCATTATTTATGAATTTAGTCATTTGCTTGATTTCAAGCAAACATCTGAGGTGTACGGTCATACAAGTGGCTGTAATTGATGGGTGTATGTGAGTGTGAATCAAAGATCAATGTATAAGCAATGTAAAAGGTAGAATAAAGTAATAACTGAGATGGATAGAAAAGCTAAAGTAGTTTGGTGCTGTGAATTTGTATCTAGAAATGCTAAGAAGAACATGAGAATAATGGTTATTTTTGTGTATGTGGCAGTGGGGGTGTCCTGGACTTTTTCAACTTATTTTCAAGACACTAATGTTTGAAGAGCTTGATCTGTAGCTAAACAATATAGTACAACTGCTGCATAATGTTTGTTTTATATAAATACTGTAAAAGGAAAATTTCACATTGTAACCAAGTGGCTATTCTGGCCAAGAGGAGTATCAAATAACTTAAAATCCACAGTTTAACCATGGTGTTAGCTTCCTTCCTAGTTGTTAGTATATGTGTTGTGATTTATCTAACTTTTCCACCCTGTGCAAGATAGTGCAGTACTCAGTATTTTGAAGCTGGAAGGTTGAGTGACGATGGCTGTAGTTTATTTAATTCTTTTATTTGTTGGTATTTTGGATAGTATGGTATTCATCATGTTACAAGTCTGCTCTTACATGCATTGCTTGATACCGACTGAAGATGCTATTTTTTTGGGGGGGGGGGTGTTGCCTGGCTTGCCCATCTGGGGCCTTGTACATTTGCTACTTGAGTTGATTATCCATAGAGTCTGTAATGATTGAAGAACTGATTATGTGGTAAAACAAGTATATAGTAGCATTTTAACCATGCTATGAGCATCCTCCCCTGTTAGTAAGTACTCCACATTTTGTCCATTTGTTCACCTTATGAGAGGTGGTTAGCATCCATATTTTGAAGATGGAAAGTTGACTATACCCACAGGCTTTTTAATTCTTTTGCTTGTTGGTACAACAAATGTTATGATAATGTCAAACCATACTACACTGTCTACAAATGATGAAGCCACAGCTTAAGAATTTAAAGATATGTAGTAATTATTTCAGTTATTAAAACTACAAATTCTTACATTTTTCTAGTGATACTTGCTCAAAGACATTTGTAATATAATACAGAATATTAGAACTACATCATTTCTAATCCTGCACATCCAAAAAGCTAATCAAATCCTGCAATGGGTTATTATGATGAGATATTCCCTTTGTAGTGCTACCCTTATCTCTCAGTTGACCCCATATTTTCAGAAAGTCCCTGATTTTGCTTCAACTGATTGTCTAGACCTTTATAACATTGTAGAGTGTTTTCTAGTAAATCAGTCAGCAATACCAATCATTAGAATTGTATTCTTCTTATTGCTGAAAAACTGCATATTGATGCACAAGTTGTCATTCAGGTAACTTTTCCCGTGACTTAGGGTAATATTTAAAAATCGTTCCTGATTTTCTCTCTGTTTTATAAGTTTGTCCACATATCTTGACCAAATAAGTTGAGAGGTATCATGCTACCCCAAAACTTTCAGATCTAAGTTATTTATATTGGTGTTATTTCAGCAAAGCAGAAATACACTACTAGGCACTTTGTGTTGCTACATTTGCTTGTTGCTGTTTTAGTCTTTATCAGATCTGTTTTCCTTGGAGGGAGGCTAAAAACAAAAGTGCTTATTTGCAGTCTCAGTAGATTAACAGGTAGCATACTCACCTTTAGTGCAGAAAGCTGTGTTTTTTCCTCATGCCAGGTACTTGGATTAATTTTTCAGTACTAACACTGAAGCAGAGCATAATAGGAGGGGGTGCAGCCCTCCTGAGTGTACCAGCTTTTAGATGAGACATTAAACCAAGGCCCCATTTGCCTGAGTTGGATGTAGCTGAGGTGGATATAACAGATCCCATGGCACTTAAAAAGAGTATCGAAGATCCCTAGTGTCCTGGCCACATTTTCCCAAATTAGTATGACTTCCACCTTGAGTCTTCAGTGAAAACAGGCCATTGTCTAGTGGAACTAACACAGTCAACAAAAAGTATGTGTAAATAAATAAATGATGGCTGCCATAATATCTCCTTTGTTTCATTATATCTTTGTACTGTGACTACCTAAACACAACAGCATCATTAAGGGGTTATGGTTATGGTATCTCATGGGACCTGCTGCTATAAAGTGTTCTTGGAGGCTTTTTTCAAGAATCTGCTTTAAACTCCCTGCATGTGAGTCACACTAGACATAAGGACATTTTTTCACAAACATCTTGCATGGCTTCTGAAATATGCTCATTTTTAATTTTTTGCTAGATTTACATTGGTTTGTGTTCACAGAGCAGCTATTACCTCTTTAACAGTAGTTGCAAATGCTAAACAAAATAAACTAGTTGAACTATGTTTTATACTTCTGTTTTTAAGTCCAAGTGCTGACTGACCATCTCCCACATTCTTCCTGAAGTGTCAGAACTCTCTTTGCAGTCCAGAAGCTGTTAACTGTCCACTCCTGCTTATACTCCAAATAACTTTATTAGACATATTCCCCCAGATTCATGAATCCTCCGTGTAAGACTTAATAAGTCTTACTTGGAGGCTGCAGTTGAACGGTATGATGTCAATGTGCCATGAATATGCATGAGGGCATGCTGACTCAACCGTAAGTCTTACACGGACTGTGTAAGAAAGCAGGGGGCATGTCCAACTGCCGAGCAGTCTAAATGTCCACACCCCTGCAAGTGTTTTAAAACTAAACAAAGCACACACAAGAGCGAGTCCGCTCAAATGTCCCTGCACCCAACCCCACACTCCTTGATATTGTAAACCCCTATCACAGTTCTAAAATGCAAAACATTAAATATATTTTTTTAAATCCCCAAAATAGCTGCCCGTATTTGCGCGGGTGTGCCCATTATTTAGCTAGAGTTAGCAATTCTGACATGGAAGAGCATAAGAAAGCATATTAATGCAAATCACACCAAATAGCAATAGCATAATGGTAGAGCGTTTCGTACAAAGAAGAGGCATTCACGGTTCGAGTCCCACCACTACCCTTCATATTTATTTTTTACATCAGTATATAAACAATACCTGACATATGTTTAAACACTACTAAAAAGCAGTGAAATGGCCAATGTATCGGTGAACAAAATAAATATTTTAAAGGATCCTGATATAAAATTGCCTGCAGTTAAGCAGCGCTTCACCCAGTGCAATAGAGTTGCCCATAGTTTAATAGTGCTTTACCTAGTGCAATAGAGGTGCCCACAGTTTAATAGCACTTTACCTAGCGCAATAGAGTTGCCCATTGTTTCATAGTGCTTTACCCAGCGCAATAGAGTTGCCCATAGTTCAATGGTGCTTTACCCAGCGCAATGTGTTTGCGCGGACGTGTGCGCCGCTCCAACCAGGGCACCGAGGAGCAACATAGAGCAAAGTTGCTTAAATGCAGCCACATCCCTAGTCTGTCTGGATAGTATGAAAATAAAATGAATGACAAGGTTTGAACCCAGGACTCTGTGCATCAGAAGCAAAGTACAGAACCACTAAGCCATGACAACATAGGGGAAACAGCCACTATTAACATTCATATACTTACGAATGGTAGTTTAACCATTACTAAGCAGGTCTGCAGTCAGCTGAGAATTTTACAAAATGGCCAATCACAAAAAAGTGCAGGAAATGCGGCATATTTAAGCTCCACACACCATAACTGATTTTAGCTCACATCTGCAATTAGAATGTCTGGTGTCGGAGAGGGAACATGCTTCCGAGCGCAACGTTGGGGCATCGAGGAGTCCAAATACATGGTTTGGCTCCTTGTCCACCGTCACCAGTCAAGACTCCTGCAGGGCCAGTTCCAAGGGACGGAGTACAAGGCAGAGGCTTGGAACCGGTTAGCTCGTGACCTCACCAGTGCCACAGGTGTTCTTCAGACTGGTGAGCAGGTCCGTCACCACCATGCAGACCTGAAGAGATGAAAGCAGGACCGCCTGAACCAATGGATACAGGAGGCCCGTGGGATGCGGGATGCCCCACAACTGAGTATGTAGCCATGGAATGCAGTATGTAAGAATTGATAATGGAGTATGTATAACAGATAGGTATGTCTCAATATCCCTTCATTTGCTTTACAGCTGCAGGTGACCGTGCTATGAATCAGCAAGCCTATGCTGATAGGCTGCTAAGGCTGCACCACCAGGCAGGTTAGTGATTATTCTGCATGTATTGTTATATAAAATATGGGTGGTAGAGAGCATGAAAGAAAGTGTTGTAGTCCAATAATACAGCTATAAAATTGCTTGAATAAGTCCTCTGCATGGCAGAAAATGAGTGTAGAAACCCATTAAGAAAGGTAACATGTCTGGAATAATATCTCTGTAGGCACTGTCATATAAAATAAGTGAGTGAGCCTGAAAAAAGATTGTTCTAAACTATTAATAAAGGTATAATATGTCTTGAACAGGTCTGCCATATACACCGTTAAAACAAATAAAGGAGTGAGCCTGTGGAAAAGTGTGTAATGTCATTAATAAAGGTCTAAAACCCAGAGTGTCTGTGTCACATAGTCTGAAATGTTGTTGTACCCTTGCAGTATACAAACAGTACTGTTTGAAAAGGTGCTGGCAACCCAGAGTTGTGCAGTCCCATATAAAGTGGGTGATGAAAGTACTATTGGCTGTGAAACATATATACAGTCCACAACAGGCAGTTACTGGCTGGCATGAATAAGTAAACCTGGCACACGTGTAGCATGTTATTTTTTCCCCAGAAATGTAAGTGTGTCAAGAAATGCAGGGTTCTGTACAAATCGAAGTGAAAATGTCATGTGAAAACATCCCAGATATGTAGATAAAGAAATATAAATGCAATCAAGAAATATGTAGCAGTAACATCTGCATCCTGGACAGTTAGTATGTCAGATATAGGTCAGGCATATATTGAACTAGCCAAACCCATTACACAACCTAATGTATGGTGGCAAGTGTAATAATACAGGTAGGGGATATACACTTGTAGTCACTAGGAATGTAGTGTAGACTGAAAGGTCATTATAAGATGTTAACCGAGGTTTTTTATGCACCCCACTGTATGGGCATAAACCATGCAATTCCACACCTCAATGGCTAGGAGGGGGAAACTCTATTGATCTATCTATTGTCCCATTGCTTTATTATCCCCTATTGCCAAAATCTTAGAAAAATGTATCCATAAACAACTCCTAAATCATCTTCTACAAAACAACCGACTTGCTAGCTGTCAACATGGCTTCAGACCTTCCCACAGCACCACCACTGCTCTGCTCTCCTTCACAAACACCATTAACATTAACCGCAACTTAAACAATCTTTCTTCTACACTATTCATTGACCTATCTAAAGCCTTTGACATGGTAAATCACAAAATGCTCCTCCACACATTCTCAATTCTCTATCACTGGATCCTAACAGCTTAACTTGGTTTCAATATTACCTCAAAAACCGTCAACAAGCAGTAGTCTGGAAAAACTCAATATCTGACCACCTTCCTATTACCCTAGGTGTTCCACAAGGCTCCATCTTAGGTCCACTTCTTTTTTCCATCTTTATCAATGACCTTCAATCAGCTATCCCTTTTTCTAACTGTATTCAATATGCAGATGACTCCACTATTATCTGCACAGCTACCTCTCATGCTGAACTTCAGTCTCTTACACAAAAAGCCTTTAACACAGTTGAATATTGGTTTTCCCCAATGCTGCCTCCTACTCAACCCTAAGAAAACAAAACTTCTACTCTTCTCCCCAACACACAACCAAATCCCCAAACATTTCTCAATCACTTCAAACAACAATACTAGTATTTCCCCTGAAACCACCACAAAACTACTAGGAATTACAATAGATAATAAACTCAATTTTGAGAATCACATTAACTGTACTATAAAAAGTGTGAACAAAAAAATAGGAACCCTATATAGAATTAAACCATTTCTTACCCCAGCTACTAGAATTACCCTAGCTAAGACCCATCTAATCTCTACTTTACTCTGTGCATGTCCTTTTTATACCAACCTGTCAAAAAGAAACCTTAATAAACTAGTTATATCCTACAACAACATTGCTAGATTTGCTACCGGATCTCCTTTTAGAACCCACCACAGCATTAAATTAAGACAACTTGGCTGGCTCGAACTTCCTAATCAGATTAAACTTCAACAACTACTAATAGCTCAAAAAAACCTGTACCAACCCACCAAAACTCCAATACTCACTAGCCTCGTTACCCCTTATTATAACCTGAAACATCTACGCTCCTCTAACAAACTTCTGATCAACATTACTACACCTAATAACTTTGCAGGAGATGGCTTATTCTCCAACTCAACTCAACTGGAAAACACTGGAACAAATTACCCGCTGATATCACATCCCTAACTTCTCTTCCTATTTTCAAGAAGAATCTCAAATTTTACCTTAATAAAAAATGGCTCTGCCCCTGTATTAACCCTGACTAGCTTGCTCTTCTGTCTCCTATCACCCTTTCCCTCTGCCCTTTCTCTACCCAATAACCCAATAAATGTTTTCTAAAGTTCCACAGCTACTCTTTAAGACAGGGAACTTACCCTTTGAACAAGTACTCAAAAGCTTCTTTTCTTTCCTCTCTTCTTATGTGTATGTTTTGCCTCCCCTTCATAAAAGTAACTTTTTTAGCCCTATGAAAATAATCTAATCCTCTACTCATCCTATTATATCTCTGATACCTTTCCTATCTTTACCCCACCTCTTTCTCACTTTATCCTTCTTTTATTCTAAGCTACCTTTAAAATATTGTTCTTCTGCTCATCTAAAAAAAAAAAAAAAAAAAAAAAAAGTATATATTTTATCTTTTTTAGTTTTTTTTTTCTGTTTACTGATTTGACTGTCTTAACTTTTATGTAGACTTATTTTTTTACTATGTATTAAAACTTGGATCTTTTCTCCCCGGGCCGCTACTGAAAATGAACATATATCCAGTTAGACTAGCCCAGTCAACAAATAAAATAAAATGTGTAATCTTAAATATTTGTTGGGACATATGTCCTGTTCTATAAATATTTGCATTCACGTTGATGCATGTGCCCTGTTTAAACACCATAATCATGGTGGCCTGCTGCTACCAAACATCCCTGCATGCTGTTGGAATAACCACTGTGGTTCAATATATGCATGTGTTATGCTTGCTGTTCAACTGTTGTACCCTTGGTGTGTTGGGTTAATGGGAATATTATCGCATGCTGTTACAACTAATCTGGAATGCTGTTTTGCTTATGTTGTAATTAAACACACCTAATCATAGAACGTATGGGAAGGCTGGTCCCAGCGGACCCACCTGTCCCTCCTCTGCCGGCGAGTGCACCTGGCACCCCTCCTCCATTGGTCCTGTGCCACCTTCGGGTGGAAGCACTGCAGGGGATGGAGCTCGTCCCCCCCCATGCAAGCATGGGCAGAGAAGGGCCACCTGTCACCCTTTAAAGGGTCCAGGCTGTGGTGCGTAGGGAGATCCAGCGTTCAGTCACTGATCCCCTACGCCAGCTTGAGGCTAGAGTGGCGCATCTCACGGGTGAGCCTGCCCATCCTATGCAGCCCCCAGCACAGCCACCCTCGGGGCTGTGAAGGTTCAATGGTGACTGCCCATGGGTGGGGATCTCGGTTCCACTGTTACCAATGTGGGCTCATGGGCTTGCGATTTCCAAACATCCGACCCAGTCAATTGTGTTCACCCACCCCATGTGTCATACACCGCCCCTGTATTGTCTTGTCTGTCTTCCTTCCCAACCTACCTCCCCAGACATACCTACTTCCTCTACCTCACTTCCCACTCTCACCTGAAAAAAAGGGCAATCTGTACCCACAAAAAAATTACACCCCATACATAGCTGCCCATTTCGCACACATGTCCATCAGACAAACATGTAAGCTGATTAGAATTGGCAGTACAACATACTTTGTTGTCCTCACCCCTCTCCCAGGGGTGGAAGGTTTCACATTTCACTCCAAATTCATTGCATATGCACAGCTTTTGCTGTTAAAGAATTGGGCAGCTATGGACGTTCCCTACACCCGTCCTGCACATCCCAAGCTTGTTTACCTACTGTGTGTCCCTCTTTGTGCCCCCTTTTTCATCACTTTCCTATCTCCCCATTTTCTTTTCTTTAAAAAAAATGAGTGCAGGGGTTAGCGGGAGTAAGCACTTTTAAGCAGTAGTAAGTGGGTTTAAGCGAGTGTGTGCATGTGTACGCTTAGCTAAGTGTCGCTAAGCGTCACACAAACCCGCTTGCAACTGCTTAAAAGTGCCTTAGTCACTGTGTATGACAGGGCCCTTGTACTGCTCAGCAGCAAAATAAAATACCCTTGTCAGTCTCGAACCCTACACCTTGGACTCACCAGTCTGCATGAAGTACCACTAAACCACAGCAGATATACAATAACTTGGTGCTGTAAGAAATATATCATGCATTACAATGAGTGAATGTAAAGGAAAAATAGGAAAGCCATAGGAACACATTGCAATAACTACTGTTTTATGCCAGTTAATTTTCTAATTCGAAAAGAAAGTACATACTCCCATGTATCCAGTGTTAGCATTAGGAGGTGTGAGTAAACTTACACACTGAGAAGAGTGCACTGGAAGAAGCAACAGTCAGGTTTCAGTACAACATGCATATCACTGGCTACAACCCTAGCTTCAGATATGAGACATATACCAACCTTCTGACTGAGACACCAGTGTCCACAGCAAACAAGCATGGGCCCAACCTTGCACAACTGAAAGGGCTATGCCTAGCTAACCTAGCACAGGGCATTGCAGAGCTGATAATACTTGCACAGCAATGTTGTGTCCAGGTACACATTGTGTTCCAGGGTGTAGCCAATCACTGAACAACTACACCGTTGCATCAAAGCCATGTACACTGCCATGAAATAGGGGCGTCTACACTTGCACTGCATGGTCTTGTGCAACACATATTCTATATGCTGACACGTGTGTGGTGACTGTTTGCCTTGTGATACTGACACCCATCTTCACCCACTATAGAGTGTGTGTGTGTGTGTGTGTGTGTGTGTGTGTGTGTGTGTGTGTGTGTGTGTGTGTGTGTGTGTGTGTGTGTGTGTGTGTGTGTGTGTGTGTGTGCTGTAGTGAGGAGTGTATATGTGTGCATGCATCATGTGCAGACTGTAAAGTGTGTTTCCTGTCTTCCTCTCACAGCTGCTGAGTTAGGGGTGGCCGAAAGCAGCAGGGAACTTGAAGCCACTGCCACGAATAGTGGTGATGATGAGACATGTCTTCTGGCACAGGAAGGTTTGACAGGGTCTGTCGTTGGTCCGCCATTCGACAGTACACAGCGTTCAACCCCATCTATGCACACACTCATACTGTCAATACATCCCTCATCACCAATGGCCATAGGCGAGGGACAGCATACAGTTGGCATTGACCAGGAGAGTGTGGTACCCATGGCACTTGCATCCCCTCACAGCAGCCATAGCCGGAGTCCTGGAATGGTACCACATAGGCTGAGGTCCAGGCATTCTCGGGGGGAGCACCGCTGGTTGTATTGACCCTAGCAGACGTGCCCTCCCAGGTCTTACAATGTCCACTATGTTCTGGGCTGTAATACAGGCTCAGGCACGTATGGAACGGTACACCAGACAGGGACTTAGGGCGCAGAGGGCCCATTACACCGCTATCAATGACAGCATCTGTGACCTTGCCGGTGCCATCCGGAATTACACCAAGGTCATTTATAGACGTTGGGGGAGACAGTAGATGCCCTCCACAATATGTCTTCCATGAGCCAGGACCATGTGGGATGGTTGCGACGTTGACATGGACGCATGCCAGCAACAGCTGGCAGTGGTCGCGGATGGCCCACAGTTCACAGCCACTCCCGTAGTGGCAGTACCAGTCTCAGCCATGCTGGGGCTGGACTGTCCATTGACCATCCCAGTAGACCATGTGCACGTGGCTCTGGCCAATCCCAGCAGGGACATGGGTCCAATCATCATACCTCTGCCTCTTACAGTACCCAGTTGGTACCCGATACTGTCCGTAGCACCCCTGCCAGGCACAGGTACTGTGTCTGTGGCCGGAGACAGTGATCCATACAGCCTAGCAGGTACAGTCTGTGGCTGTCCCACAAACTACAAGATATGGCAGCCACATGGTGGAGCTGTGTGCATGCAGACACACACAACATTAACCAAACAACTAGGGCTCACACATACACACACACACATTACATCAACGTTGGCCCATGCTGTACTGTTGTCTCTCACACGCACATGTCGATTGGATGGGTCAATTGTCAGGCTCTGGCAAACAACAACACACCCTGTGCATATGATGATACCTGTGTCACCTCCTATCATCAGTAACATTGATGCAGGAACAGGCTAACATGGTGCTGATGCACAGGGTGACATTATAGCAGTGTAGCAATATTAGCAAGTTGTCAACAGGAAAGTGTAATGACATCATTGTAAGTATGTCTGAGCAGGCATTATGCATCAAAGCTCTGATTGTCAATGTAGCATTGTTTACACCTCTGTTAGGTCTGAGTACTGAGTATGTATTGTCCACCATTGTGCCACTTGGCTGAAGTGTAATGTGTTGCCAGCATGTGTTAGTGTGTGATGTGTGCAGTACAGATTAGCAAGTGTACATCTGTGAACATGGTGGGTGCGCACTGTCTGCATGTATGTTTATGGTGGACACATGGGACATGTGGCATACCCTGTTGTACACATTGTTAACATCTCATAGTATCTTTCAATGGCCAGTATGCATTCTACTACAGTTATGTACTAACATGGGTCCACATGTGTGTATGACATGGGTTGATACTATGCTGTGGGTGATACTGTTAATATCTGTCAATGATTTGTGGTCTGGTAGTATACACAACCTCCACAGCATGACTATAAGCAATCATTGGATGATGTCCTGACAAATGACACACAGTTGTAGGGAACTCAGTAACAGTTGGATCCTTCCGGTACTATACTCTAACACTAACCAGTGGTATTGACCGCCACCCTTTCCTGGGCCCACACCTGTTTGGCATATAGCCCCCTTAGGTACATGTAAACACACTAGGGATGTGTCCATCCACATCTGGAAATGCATGCATTGGCCTACAATGCATTCCCTGGATGGGACGCATATCCTACATAAGGGTATCATACAGACAGATACCTGTTGTCTGATACATGCTGTATAGCAGTAAGCCGGCTATGGTATATTCATCCACATTTACTATACATACTATCCCGTCAGTACCACATCGATGGTAGACCTCAACATGTATGTTGGGTACCAATGTGTACATACAGCCTCGTGTTATGTCATGTGTCCCTTGGTATCCACATATCCATAGGTATTGTGGAGTCCCTCGGTGTATACATAAGACATTAGAGGCCTGAATGCATATCCACAAGGCAGTTGTACACCTATACAGACTGTCCATTATTGCCAGTCGTTGTTGTGTATGAACATGTCTGACATATACCCTAGGCATATACCCTCACTCACGCTACTCTTTAGTAACTGTCATGGGTGTGTGTGGCACAGATGACCTTGGCCACAGATCACAACAGTGGACAGCCTTGTCACATACATACATATGTGACCTACGATCTGAGAAGCAGTGGAACAACCTGTCAATGGAAACAGATGTATTCATGTAGTATGCAGGCTTCACACCTATGTACTGATTGAGGGGACATGTACATATATATATTGGTCATGCAGATACCTGATGTGTGCAATGCCCTTACTGTTTTAATCATAATATGTCCTACCATAGTAAAACCAAAACCCACACCGCATTGACCAACAGTGACACACACACTGTCAGTGTTTGCAGGATTCAAACCCCTACCTAACTGTGTTATGATACTAGAGAGAGATGCATTAACACGGCACGCTATTTGCTTTACTGGCTGGCTTCCCTTCTCCTGCTGTATTTGTAGGATGGTGACATCATCAGACTTTCCAAAGAGGAATGTACCTCTTTTAGTCAGTTTTCCCAGTCTCCAAAAAGGGCACTCCTCTCAAAGGAAACTGCACACATACACACACACACACACACACACACACACACACACACACACACACACACACACACACACACACACAGTCAGTGTTTGCAGGATTCAAACCCCTACCTAACTATATTATGATACTAGAGAGAGACGAATTAACACAGCATGCTATTTACTTTATGGGCTGGTTTCCCTTCTCCTCCTGTATTTGTAGGATGGTGACATCATCAGACTTTCCAAAGAGGAATGTACCTCTTTTAGTGAGTTTTCCCAGTCTCCAAAAAGGGCACTCCTCTCAAAACAAACTGCACACACACACACACACACACACACACACACACACACACACACACACACACACAGTCAGTATTTGCAGGATTCAAACCCCTACCTAACTATGTTATGATACTAGAGAGAGAGAGAGACGCATTAACATGGCACGCTATTTGCTTTAGTGGCTGCTTTCCCTTCTCCTGCTGTATTTATAGGATGGTGACATCATCAGACTGGACATGGTGATGTGTGTACACTTTATTTTATGCCATTCCAGGAATGGTCCATGTGGGTCAGCAGGTGTCAACAGCTTGAACAGGACCTCATAATCCTTACTTTGTGTGATCTATCTGTGGACACATTGACATTCCTTCATATGTCAACACATAGTTATGCACAGCTTGTTGAATATGTGGATACTACATGTGTCTGGGATGTTGATAAAGGGCTATTCAAAGTCTATGTGAGACATGTGTAGCTGTGTTCAGTGATGTATGTCCTGGGTGGCTGCCTTGCAAACAGTCTAGCATGTTTGGGAACCATGATCCGCACATGAACATACCACAGTTGGTAGGGTTGTGTTTGTCAGCTTCCAGTAGCTCTGTTTATGACTTCAACCATGATGGACTCCATGACCTTGCAGATCAGACTTCATAGGCATACTGGACTGTACTTCCCATGGTGTGTTGTGCACCAACACTTGTGGGGAGTGCCATATGTTGCTGTAACACATTCAACGGTTCCACATCCTGTGTAGGGGTGAGGCTCAGCTGACTGTTCAGGTACAGGATCTGTTTGTTCTGTAGTTTATGCATGACATATATTGGGAATCCATGTATTCCACTTGCTGCCATGCTTTTGACATTGGGGGTAGCTGCTCATCCATTCTACATGTGATATCTCCTGGTATGATGATATGGACTATCATCAGTGGGAGGTGGGTATGTCTATATGGGCCTGTCTGTCAGGATGTTGGCAGTGTCTGTCAGGTACAGTTGGCCCTGACTCAGGTCATATATGGGTGTACATTGCTATTTATGACATAGCTAAAGGAGGTGTCATGATTCAGTCTGGACTCCTTCTCAGCTACTCTTTACAAAACACCAACAAACCTGAGCACTAATCCCTGCTATACTCTTTTACACACTTAAAACCCTACTGATCCTTTGAGATCAGGCTACAGAGTATGGCATCATAATATCCTGGCATGTCCAGGGGTCTGTTTCATGTGTACTCTCCAGTCCAGCTGGTGAATATTGTGATGTTGACACAATGTCACATCTGCCTCATGTACACAGACAACCCCCTCATCCTCCCGACAAACTCAGATATATGTGTGAGATGCACCTATATAGACATACAGGGTGCTGAACTCTCTCGACCCATGACTGGCACAGTCTATCAGGTGGTGAAGGTAATCACACACACCGCATATCAATCAGCACTCAAACCACATAATCACACACAAACATACTCGGATGCTGTAAATGAACTCTGCCTAAGCAGCAGAGACCTCCAAAGCAGACACACACACAACTGCTACCCCACTACAATACCCACATATCACATAGTTCACAATGTCAGTGTGCCACACAGTCACTGCCCTTCGGGCTAAACAACACACCTAATACACTTTTTTAATAGGTGACACTTATTGTCAGACACTCTGATGTACCACTCACCAGCCCAAACAAGGGAATAGTCACTTTGGGCTGTCTGTCGGGTGCCAGGATCTGCCACATAACGCATGCAGTCAGATCACTCCAAAGCAAGTACAGGACTGGCACCATCATTGTCCATGCTGGTGCGTAAAACCTCAGACGTTACTCCCTGGACCACATGACATGATACATGGAGGAACACTCTGATCATGTAGCCCAGGCCAGTATGACCCTGACTTTGTCTAGCATCTTACACCCACCAATTATGATGTCACAGTATACAAACAAACATATCACGTTTAACAGTTGGCTAACAAATTGGTGTCATTCTTAAGGGATACAGTGGCTGTTAGCCTGTGGTGACATGCTCGACATGCCACGTAGCTTCACTATGGACAGCTTGCACCTGTCACCCTTGGACTTTTGAATGCTGGCTAAGGCTCTTGCTACCACTATAGTGCCTTTTTTAAGCAGGGCTTAAAAGACAAACCCACCTCCATAGACATTACAGGTTAAATGAAACTAAGGGTAATGCTGCTCAACACCAGATGTGTTACCCTCATTGCGGCCACTCAGGACTCTCCTCAGTATGGAGGATAGTGATATCTGTTCACTAACAGATTCCTGGTTCAGGCGCACTTATGCACACCAACACTACCAGGTTATGTTTCATACCATGCTTTCTGACCACAAGACTTGGAACAGACAACACAACAGGGGGAGTATCCATATACATCACAGATACACACACCTCCGGGTTAGTAGCACTGCACAAAGCATCACAGACCATACATATACAACTACCATTGTGCAAAACTGCCTTTCAGTTTGTTGCCTGCTATTGACCACCCTCCCAAACTCAGGAACCGCACTCTGCTTTCATGGGAACTATGGAGAATATGAAGGTCTCCACAGTCACCATTATATTGGGTGACTTCGAATACACAAATATTGACTGGGGATACTACTCAAGCCCCAACACCCTCGCCCAACAGTCGCTACAATTTGTAGACTCATATGCCATGGCACAACCAGTCAGCACAGCCACAGGGAGGAATACATATTGGACCTGATCATCACCAACATGGGGACTCTATGTTCCACACCAGTGATATACCCCTCATTGGTAAGGTCAGAACATACATGTATCTCACTGGACATACATATACCCTCCACACACCCATCCTGGGTTATCTTGGTGAACTTCTCATGAGCCAACGTCTCACTTCACCAAAGCAAGGTGGTATCCTTCAGAGACCCTGAGACAGTGGCAAATATGGCTCAGACTGCTGAATCCTTTACATACACATTCTATGGACACCTAGTGGACTGCATGGATTGTGAATGGATTGTGCTATCTCAAATAACAACAGGACTCACTCCTCCAATGGCAGGGGACCTGTCTGGTAGACCCCAGCAATTAATAAGCTGTACAACGTCAAGAGGTATCTACTACATGATAGAGCACAATCCCAGACAGGGAAGGCATCTGTGATCTGTACTAGCAGACAGCTATGATCACTCATGAACTTTTCTAAGGGCCACTTCTACTGGACAATTGCACCAGACACATAGGATTATCACACGGCCTTCTTCAGTTATGTAAGGAACCTGGGTGGACACTCACTGATATGCTGTGAGTTACTGCATACTGACTAAACTTACCCTGAACCCACTGGCATTGCTGACATCCTGGCAAACAGGTTCTGTGCAGATGTCTCCCTCCATCCCCCCTAAGGAGCAACTATACATCCCAATGGAGTGTAACCTCCCTGACATCACACAGTAACAGGTGAGTGCTGCCCTCCCCAAAACATACATCACAGCATCAATGGGACCAGACAGTGTCCCAGCCTGCATCTTATACGAGCTTCATGACAGATGTAACCCTCACATTACATCACTGTTCAATATTGGAGTTACTACAGGATATGTACCCAAGGAATGGTGTACAGAGACAGTGGTCCCACTCCACAGAGTTGGTGCCACAATGGACCACAGACAATATTGCCCTATAAGCCTAACTAGCCTGTTCTGCAAAGCTATGGAGCGTATTGTCATGGGACTCGTACACATAGACATTGGGAACCTACAGACACTGTGTCCTACACATTTCAGCATTGTTGTGGGCAGATCTTGCCTCTTGAACCTGTTTGTATTCTTTAAACGGTTAACAGGTCCACACAGCCTACCTGAACCTTGCAAAACCCTCAATACAATAACCCACTGGGCCATTATGCATAGGCTCACCAGCATCGATATGGACACATCTCACACGATGGATTACTACCTGGGACCTCTCTTGTTCAGTATATATTTCTCTGATGTACAGGCTACCACAGGGGGAATATGGCTGACCATGTTCGCACTTGACTGCAAACTGGGTACCATAATCAACTCTCCAGCTGCCACATGCATTCTCAAACAGGGTCTCACAGAGATGGATGACTGGTGCCTGAGCCATGGCCTACAGCTAAATGCCATTAGTTGCATAGTCATCCCCTTTGGGAATAACAACATGCCCACACATTACCACATAGATAGTACTCCATTACATATGGTAGGAGTTGTTAGGGGTTTGGGGACATGACTTGTTCGTACTGTCACCTTTAACAATCATGTTGCCAAAGTGGTTGGACAGACCTTCTATATAGGCCACCTTATCCCATATGGTTTCAAATCTAGATCGAATGAGATCATTGTGCCCCTATACTCATCACAACCATGCTTGGTTACAATGCCACAATTCGGGTGTACCTTACCCGACACCTGCAGCAACTGTACTGGCCACAGAAGTTCCTCACCAAGCAGATCTAGGGACTCCCATGGATGCCCTGCATAGTTTTGATGCAGTAACACCAGCTCTACTCAGTCGCTTACCACCTACTCTGATATGATGTGTGCCTGTTGTTTACAGATATACCCAACCCAGAATTACTGGACATGCTCCACCTCAGGATATCCGACTCCCTTGGAGCTACACACTCCAGGGACATATAATTCAGCACAGATGTTAATAGGACATGCTGGAGGGACAGATTCTTATCCCAGAGGCTCCACTCACTCCGGATTGTAATCCCAGTTTCACATAGGCAGAGCCACCCACTGACCACCTACAGGAGACATCTTGATGACTGTATGGGTGATTGTATGTTTACCCCTGGGATATCTTCTGTGTCCCTGCTAGACAGAGGCACACTAGCCTAAACGTACATGGGCTGTCTTGTGTGACCTACTATTCACACGCACAGTGTAGTAATCTGACAGGGTTGCGAATGCCAAACACACTCTGGCTAGGCTTGTACATGCGCTAGGGCAGATAGCCTAGTATCGACCTCTGAACCTATGCTAATGTTCGGGATGTACAATGTTTATTGCTGATACTGTTTGCAGGTCTTTATCTTCTTTGCTTTACCAGTTTCTATGAACAACTTAGGTATCTGCAGAACATATTTGATTATGACAGGGCTCCATTATTTTATATACGTGTCTGTTGTCATATAACTGTGTGCATAGGGCAGACTGCTGGATAGTGAGAGGTCCTGGGTTAACACAATTGCCAGATATGTGTGGGCCAGTGCTGTGCTCAGACATGGGTGGGCCACTGCTGTACTCAGACATGGCCTAAGTGTGTAAGCATGCCCAGTTCAGGCTTTCCGTGTTTTGTTGCCTGACATTTGTCTCATTTATTCAAGTGTGTGAGCATGCCCAGTGTGACCTTTCAGTATGTTGCTATCTGAGGTCCACTACATTTGTTGATGTGTGTGAACATGACCAATATTAATATTTATACTGTGTTTGTTGGAAATCAGGTTCTGTTCTTACTGCAGGACTCACCTTTGTGTCATATCTTGACAGGGATTATTCTGTGCCTGCAGGGTTTCCATGAGATACTTTGCATAGACTTAGGAACATTCCTTGATACAGGCTGACCACTGGTTTAGTGGTTCAGTACTTTAACTATAGTGCACAGTATCCTGGGTTCGAGGCCCATCACTGCTTTATATTTTCATACTGAGCAGACAAGACTGCTTAAGGGCCAGTTAAGCAAATATGAGCATGTTGGCTTTTGTTCAGCTATGCCCTACTTAGACCAGGCTTGTCCGACATTGCTCAATATTCACAAACATTGCTGGACGTTCCCCAATATTGCGCAACATTGACCACAGTTGTGCTAGTTGGTGTGTGCGATTTTGTTTGCATATACTACATGGTGGTAAATGCTGTTTAGCACTGCTTTGTATTGCTTAACACATGGCAATCATGCCTCAGGTGGTGCTGCAGGGCTGCCTATGTTGGATGCACATACTACACTCCCTGTACATGTTTGAAAGCAGGTAGTGTTAACTTAGGCATCCCTTTTACTATATGTGCAAGTCAGAGAGAGGTATAATTTCCAGAGTTCCTACTGAGTCAGTGTATGTGCTATGCATTGCCTCATTGCCAAGGCCAAAGCATACTGGGCATGCCTCCTTCTGCCTACTGGGGCAGCCTCAGGTTGTTCATCCTCTGAGTCACGCTCTGCCTGTGATGGCATTGGCAATGGTGGGGGCTGTTTGGCCCAGGCCTATGCTGGTCCTGTTGCAGCTGTTTTCGCAGGATCATATTATGTAGCATAGCACATACCATGACAATTTGGGTACATGTAGTTGGTGAGTACTGCAAGGCTCCACCAGATGTGTCCAGGCACTGGAACCATGACTTGAGCAGCCCAAACACACGCTCGATTACATTACGTGTTTGTGCGTGTGCCTCATTATGGTGTTCCTGTTCAGGTGTGTGTGCGCGTTTCTGATGGGTGTCATCAGCCACGGCTCCAGTGCATAGCCAGCATCCCCAACTAGGTGACCATGTGGGATGTCCCCATTGGCAAATGTCTGGTACAGCTGCATCAGATGCCAGATATGGGAATCATGGTAGCTCCCAGGGCAGCCAGCACACACATTCAGTATTATGCCCTGGGCATCAACACATGACCTGGCAGTTGATGGAGGGGAAGCCCTTGCGGTTGAAGTAGACCCTACCCCGCTCGCCGGCTGGTGCTTTGATGCATATGTGCGTGCAGTCTATTGCACCCACTACCTCAGGGTATTCTGCTATTTGCTGGAAGAGACTCATATTGCTGCCCAATATCTCACAAGAATTGGGGAAATATACATGATCACTGACATGTGCTGACATGGCATCCAGGAACTGGTGCAGTACCCTGCATGCTGATGCCTGTGATATTCCCATCATATCACCGGTTGGACTCTGGAAGGTACCTGTTGCTAATGTTCGTAGGCCAACACATACCTTGGTTTCCACTGGGATGGGTTCCCCTTTGTTGGTTCTGTGTGTGAGGTGTGGCCTGCACAGCTCAACAATTTGCTGCAGGAGGTCTCTGTCCACTCTATAGTGCTCCACTATCTCCAGCTCATGTAGCCCCTGGTAGGTTACCCTGGGCCTGTACACTCTTCTCCATCTCCTCACTGTGGGTTGTCCAGCAGCATTTCCATTGTCACCACCCTCAGCATGTTGCATATGTCGCCTTATAACAGCAATGGCAGCCCCTAACATTTCTTTGTCTCAGTAAAGCTTTTTCAGTTTTCACTTCTATTAGCTTACTGCAGTGTCTGTTGTGAGAAACCTAATGGACTGTTGTTTGCAGAGTTTTAAGTGCTAGGCTGGGCTGGGCTAGTGTACTGCCTGTGTAATTGCCTGCATCTGATTGTTTTCACCTGCTAGCTTTGCTAGTACTCCCTGGTAGCTTCCTACTATTTATTGTGCTTCCTTTTTTCTTTCTGTTTCCTCGGGGGGGGCAGTGCCGCGCACACAAGCCCAAACACGCTCACAGCAGCTCACACGCACGCATGCTTACACGGACTAAAACCTGCTTATTCGGGTTAAAATGCGTGGACACCAGCGCAAACGTGCTTACAACTCTTTAAACAGCCTTATACATGCTTACTCCAGCTTAAATGCACACACTCACGCTTACACAAGCGCACTCTGTCTTACTTGGGTTTACAGGGGCGCACACGCATGCATACCCACTCAGCAAGAAATTTTGGTGTTATCCACGGCATACACCTTCCATTTCTTGCCTTTACCTAGCCTACCTGTTGACACACCTCTTTCCATGATGTGTAAATGACAGCTGACACATGCCACTCTGCTCCAATGAGCTTCACTTCTTTCATACATACCCACTCATGACGTCACCTATCTTCTACTATGTTACTCCCCTTATCCTACTCCTACACTCCACTGATTGTGCTCATTTGCTATGTAAACTTGCAATTCATTATCCTAACCCTCCTTTGCATAGGATTGCCTACTAATGCTTGGTTACATCTCTGAGACTGAGCTTCCCCCCTTAGCAACCTCTACTCGGTGGCCATGTTGTCTTCAGCCTGCCATTCCCTTGCATTGTACATTAACAATTTAATTAAGATCCACATTTGTGGGTTTTAATTTTTAGTTTTCTGGTTTTTAGAGCGCAGCCCGTTTGCGCGGCGCTGTGCTATGCTTAAACATCGCAAATCGGAGAAAAAAATATATTTTTTTTTCATATTGCATCGGGAAACATTGCCAATGGCCATATATTTGGCCATTGGCATGCTTCTTGCACTAGATGCAACCTTTATTTGGAGCTGTCATGGCTCTGTTTTGCTATTTGCAGAACGGTACTCAGTTGTCAACTGAGTACATTTCTTCAAATAGCACTGCTCTTACTCGGACAGGTTCGGGTTTCCTGAATTGCAAATCTACCTCATTTGCATGCCTTTCGCCTGCAATTGAGGTAATTTGCATATCTCAGCCCTGTACGTGTAAGAGCCGTTTTAGGAGCTTTCTTGCACGCCCCTGCAGGCTGTTCCTGGATTGCTCGTCGGACATGATGGCTGCATGGAGTCTTACTCTACTCTTAGACTCCGTGCAAGCTATCGTGAATCTGGCCCATTATCTACTTTGTTATTCACTAGTGTCTGTAGTGGAAAGATATGTTTTATGTTGATTGTTGGCAGAATGTACTGTATTTGTTTGAAATAAATATCTTTCTTACAATGCAGCACAGAGTAAGATAAGGCTGACTTTCTGTTCTTGAATTAGGTTAAGAATGTTTTTTCTCTTTCGGTGTGGCACAAACGACTTTGTGTATGACATTTTCCCACCTCTCTTGTATTGGTAGCTGCACCCTTGCCTTGTTACACTGTAGCATACCAATACTTCATCCAAACCCTAATCCTTGATCATGATAAATTAGTAGCTTTTCTGTGTTGTGAGCATTGCCAGGATTTGTAAAACTATGACATTCACAATTTTTTTTTTGTGGACAGATGTTTTTTCATTAACAGTGGATTATGGGTGAGTTATTAACATATTTTATATTTTATTGATATAGTTTTTTTTTTTCCTGACATGCCCCACCAGGTAGCTACTGTATCCTGGCAAGAAAAGGAATCCGTTGCCACCACTGAGAGTGATTAATGGTAAGCAATAATTTATAATTTGATTGAAGAACATTCTTGACACTGGCAAGTCTGGCTGCTGCAGACAGTAGCTGTGAAAGTTAGAACAAAGTTTGAGCTGAGTTAGGACATTTTGTTCTATATTATCTGTGTGTGTAGCAGATGATGAGGGCTGGTTAGCATTAGCGGTAAGTATTTGTATTCTGTTACATTTGATATAATACTACCGTGTATATAAGTGATTGTCACAGTGAGTAATGCTGATAGCTTTTGGGAAGAGACAAATATTATAGTGTTTTCTTTGCTGAGGTTAATAATCAGCTTATTAGAAAGTGACCATTAGCACAAACAATGAAACTGTTTTGTAGTTGGGACTGCAGCTTTGAATGCTAACTCCAAGTAGCAGGGTATCATTAGCCTAAAGAATCACATCTAGCTGTAGTAGATCATTGGTTAGGATATTTATAAAGAGAAAAAGTAGGGGTCCAAGGACTGTGTCTTTGGGGGCTCCTGTGTTAAGGATTCCATTTGTAGAGTATTGATAATTAAAATATAGTTGGAAGGTACTGTTTAAAATGTAGTTTTGTAACAAATTTATTGTAGTATCACAAAAACTGAACTTGTTAAGTTTCTGCAATAGCAAGTTGTGATCAACAGTTTCAGATTCTTGAATTATATCCACAAATATTCCAGTAGTTCTGTGGATTTCAGTCATGTTACAGTATATAGTGCCAGGGATTGTAGCTAAAGCTATTGGAGTGAAGGAATTACTGTGGTGGTGATCAGACAGTAGTCTACAGCTGCTTATGAGCTTGAATAATTGTTTATATATGAGTGTCTCAAAGATTTTAAAAATGGGACAAAGAATAGATATGAAACTGTAGTTTTTTTGAAGTGAGGGTGAAGCAACTTTTAGGGAAACTCCTCTGCCGGATGG